>NW_020529058.1:0-32546 GCF_003368295.1 Carassius auratus
GTGATTGTTGCGGGCAAAAATCCTTGATTTTGCGGCAGGTTTTCCTAAAAAATGCGATGGAATATGCGGGATACATTTGAATCTTATGCGATGAAATTGCGGGAACTTGCAAAAACTGCGGTTTGATGAAAAAGAGAAAAAAAGCTGACCCCCCCCCAACACCTAAACTATTTTACATACTACTAATATACTTACAACTGTAAGGTTTTGGTACTATTTCTGTAACAAAAAATTACAATCTCACAACTGTAGAGGTGCATCAACTTCTGAATGAAAACTACAATAGTCCACTGTGAAAATGAAAGCTAAACTGCGTAGCCTCTAACACTGGCCTATCATTCGCCATCCTCATCCTCATCCTCATCCCTCTTCTCAAAGTAATTTGCCCCCACTGTTATGTAACACACCGGGTAACTGCTTCGTGCGGTCTTTTGCGCTTATTTGTTGTTGACATGAGAATGATTTCCGTCCTTCACCCTGGTTTTCACCGCGGGGTCGCAGATGATGTTAACGTCGCGCAATTACGTCACTTCATAATTCTCATTGGGAAATAATGGCATTTACTTGTGTGAAGTAAACGCAACATTTTTCTACTTTCTGCTAAGATGTATGTGACTTTTTTGCAACGAAAAATGATTATTATTATGAAATCATGCCTACCTCCCGCATATTTTGTGCTTCCTGAAATTGGCAATTTATGCGGCGAAAGTGCGGCGTAATTTGAAAAAAATGCGACCCCCGCATAAATATGCGGTCCTTTGGCTGATTATGCATTAAATCTCGCGATCACATAATCGCGTTTTTTCTGGAGGGACTGATGAATTGCGTGATATAAACTCTCTATTGTGAGGAACAAAGTCTGAAATTGTTAGAAAACAATATCTCGTAATTCTGTTTTTTTCTTAGAATTGCAAATTTATTTCTCATAATTATGAGTTTAGATCTTGCAATTCTGACATTTCTAAACTTGCAATTCTGCGAAGGGAAGTCCGATATAAACTGCGATGAAATTGCAAGAAATAAAGTCAGAATTGTGAAGCTGAAAAGTCGCAATAACGCTTTTAAATTTTTCATTCCATTATGGGGGAAAAAAATGCACGATGTAAACAGAATTCTGAGAAAAAAGTCTGAATTCTGTTTTTGCAATTAAAAAAAACAAATTTCTTAGAATTTTCCTTTTTTTTTTTGCGGTAGAAAACCGATATTGGGCTATTTGTTATTTCGTTTGTTTTAGACTAGTGAAAAAAATTATAATAATGTAACCCTGGAGCAGTCTTTAATCACTGGGGTTTATTTGCCAGCAATAGCCGTACAATATATGTAAGGGTCAAAATAAAAATAACAACTCTTTAATGCCAAAAACCATTAGGATATTAAGTAAAAGATCATGTTCCATGAAGAATTTTTGTACATTTTTCTACCATACATATATCAAAACATAATTTTTGATTAGTAATATGCTTTGCTAAGAACTCCATTTGGACTACTTTAATGACTATTTTCTCAATATTTAGATTTTCAAATAGTTTTATCTCAGCCAAATATTGTCCGATCATAACAAACCATACATCAATGGAAAGTTTCCAATGATGCCAAAATCTCCACTTAAAAAAATAAAACCCTTATGACTGGTTTTGTGGTCCAGGGCCACAAACTGACTTTCAAGCATTGTATTGTGCTGTATCTATTTGGATATCCTGAAGATTGTTACAGAGGGGTCTGTTCATACATCCTTTGCCTGATTAAAACAACATTTTATTCCTAAAAACATTC
The DNA here is from genome assembly GCF_003368295.1 of Carassius auratus. Taxonomy (NCBI): domain Eukaryota; kingdom Metazoa; phylum Chordata; class Actinopteri; order Cypriniformes; family Cyprinidae; genus Carassius; species Carassius auratus. The sequence continues at coordinate 1,774 of NW_020529058.1, forward strand.
AACTATTTTTTCTTTTCTGTCTGTTGACAGTATTTTCTGATTGATGGAGTGATAAAAATAGATATGCAAATCCCCTCTGTAAAAACCTCTAACTCTAATACATCAACAAAATGAATCCAAAAAAATGAATCTGGCTTTATCCAGTGTTCAGATTTCAGTTCTGAAAATGTATGCAAATTAGTGCATATTTAATAAGATAATGCATTCATTTACATATTTAAAACTGTACTACAAAAGATATGTGCAATTCTCGGTTTAAACAATCAACTGTGGAAGTGTAGAAATATCTGTTATTCACCTGTAGTGTATTGCCCTAAACACCTAAAGTGTGTGTGTGTGTGTGTGTGTGTGTTCTTCACGTTTTTTCCTCTTTCTCTGTGACGCTCTCTTTAGTTGTCTCCGGGGTCAGAAGACGACGACCACGAGGGCCCCGTGAGCGAGAAACTGGGCAGGATTCAGTTCAGCTTGGGCTACAGCTTCCAGGACACGACTCTGACGGTCAAGATACTCAAAGGTCAAGACCTGCCCGCTAAAGACTTCTCTGGGACGTCCGACCCCTTCGTCAAAATCTACCTGCTGCCTGACAGAAAGCACAAACTCGAGACCAAAATCAAGAGGAAAAACCTCAACCCTCACTGGAACGAAACCTTCCTGTTTGAAGGTCAGTTGTGGATCTGCTTCTAGTTAAAACAATTCTCTCATCTATTCTCTCATAAGAGTCTCTCACTTGATAAAATTACAAATGATAGTATATTTGAGATATTTAAAACAATCTCACAAAACCTGTAAAGAATATGTTTTGTTCATAATTCATCCCAAATTACAAATAAAGAAAATATGTTTTTCTTAAAAAACATTCATTATTATTATTATTATTATTATTATTATTATTATTATTATTGCAGTTAATGATTTTAGATAAATTAATATAATATTTTATTATAAATTATAAAATAAATTATATTAAAATACGGTAAAATAATTAAGGTCATAGATTTGATTTCCAGGCAATAAATGGATAATAATAATAATGATTATTATTATTATAATTGTTAATATTGTTATTATTATTATTATTATTATTATTATTATAAAATAAATGATTATTTACATTACTATTACTATTATTATTATATTACTATATTACTTACATTGATATAACAAATTAAAGGATATATTTTTTTTTTTCAAATATAATGAATTAACATTATTATTATTATTATTATTATTATTATTAATTTAAAATAAATTATAATTAATATTTTACTTAATATTACTTAAATTGCTAAAACAATTTAAATTATATTAATTATATTATAATAATAATAATCATCATCATCATCATTTATGATTTTTTTATCATATAATACATAATGTTTTCTAATATAATGGATTAACATAATAATAATAATAATAATAATAATAATAATAATTAATATTATTATTATTATTATTAATTTCTAATAAATTATAATTAATATTTTATTGATATATTACTTAAATTGCTAAAACAATTTAAATTATACATTATTTCTTATATATAATTATTATTATTATTTCTTATATAATAAATAATAATAATAATAATTATTATTATTATTATTATTTCAAATATTTGCATTCCTATAGCTCAAACAGTAGAGCAAGGCAGTTGCAACAAAAATTGTGTTCCTTGAATGCAATGCAAGTCACTTTGGATAAAATGCATAAATTATATTATACATAAATAGTATATAAATAAAGTATTTATATATCATGGTGGTATTTGTTATACTGCCTTTCATTTCTGTTGGTTGAAATGATTTTTTTATAAAGTTGTAAACAATATTTCACTGTAATACTGTAAACAATACTGTATTAGAATGTTATCAGAATCAGTATGACATAATATATTTAAAAAAGCCTGTAGAAGTAAAATACTGAGACTTTATACAAGAATGAGGGGCTTTATTTGTTGTTTTTAACATGACACTAATGAGAATTTAAGGAAGACATAAGTCTAATTATCAGGAAAATAAAGTCACAATGCAAAAATGTTTCTGGTTTTACTATGTGAAACATTTTCGTTTGGGATGAAGTATGTCCTGCTTTCATCATTCCGGATGAATCCAATCTCCTCAGGGTTCCCGTATGAGAAGGTGCGGGAGCGAACGCTGTACCTCCAGGTGCTGGATTACGATCGGTTCAGCCGTAACGACCCGATCGGAGAGGTCTCGATTCCTCTGAATAAAGTGGAGCTGGGACAGCTGAAGACGTTCTGGAAGGATCTCAAACCCTGCAGTGATGGCAGCGTGAGTCACCTTGAAAAATCTCCCAAACCTGACCCTGATGGCACTGTTTCCTGACAAACTTCACTCTGAAATCTCATTCAGGCTTGTGTGTGTGTGTGTGTTATAGGGAAGTCGTGGAGATCTGCTGTTGTCTCTGTGTTATAACCCCACTGCCAACACCATCACTGTTAACATCATAAAAGCTCGCAACCTCAAAGCCATGGACATCGGGGGCGCCTCAGGTACACGTATAACAACAAAGACATAAACATGGGCTGAGACGTCAGCTGCATGTCTCATTCGCATAACCTCTGCTTCTCTGATTGGCTGCAGACCCGTATGTGAAAGTATGGCTGATGCACAAAGACAAGCGAGTGGAGAAGAAGAAGACAGTCACCATCAAACGCTGCCTGAACCCCGTCTTTAACGAGTCCTTCCCTTTCGACGTGCCCGCACATGTTCTCCGAGAGACCACCATCATCATCACCGTCATGGACAAGGATCGACTGAGCCGCAATGATGTCATTGGAAAGGTGCTTCCTTTGTATATTATGATCCGCTTATTTGCGTACCGACATGGTTGAAATCAATCACCATTATAGATTGACCAACTGTAATACGGTGTAAGATTTCCCTTTGAGCTAAAAGCATTAATCTTGGCTATCTGCTGCCAGTTTCAGAGCAAAACGTAAAACTATGATGCTCTATTCACTGACAGCGCATTCACTTACTTGCCAGCAAACCAAAATATTTTCGATCCTAATAAACCATACATCTGTGGAAAGATTGTTTATTCAGATTTAAGATGATGTACTGTATGCATCTCAATTTTACAGAATTGACCCTTATCACTGGTTTTGTTGTTCAGGGTCACATATATGTAATTGTTGTTGTTTTTATTGTTAATTTGTGGATTTAATTAGAACTATTTTACTTCTCATTTGTTTCTAAAATCTTCATTTGTATTTTTTTAAATATCACAATATATACTGTATTGTGTACTTCATATCGCGATGTTATCGTATCTTGAGATGTTGAGATCATTACATCCCTTGTATATTAAAATAAAAATAGATGTTTTATAAAACATAATAATAAAATAAAAAATATTACTTGCAAATTGATATTTACTTTTACCAACACATCAGCATTTATTTAGCAAAAAATACTCTGTTAGAGTATTTACTGTAATTTAAACGGATACATTTACAGTAAATACATCTAATAAAATTAGAAAACACAAATTTGTAGTACTTTATTAAAAAACAGCAGCATTTAACTAAATATTTTGCTAAAGAAGAATTAAATGCATGCAGCAAATGTATCTTTTTAATTAATCGCTTGATCTTAATCTTTTTATAAATTGCTTAATTAAAAATAAAGCATCCAAATGACTGACTAACTGACTAAAATGAATCAATCCTCCCAGTTCCTTTTGGAAGAAATTATATATTAAAGATTTTATATTAAATATGATATATTGAGTCTAATTGCATATATAATATTATATATTAAAAATTCTAATATCAAACATTAAACACATTTTTTAATTGATAATTTAAAAGGGTTGGAAATTGGTCCTATTTTTAAAACAAAACACTAGAAACAAATGATTTCGGTGATGTTTGTTTTTTTGTTAACAATTGTTGAACATCTAAATTCATTCACTGTTGCAGAACATTGTGTTAAATTCCTTTGACCGTGTTTTTGGCATCACGGTTCAGCGGCCGTACTCAATCAAAAGAGGCAAGACGACAGAAAATGGGGTTCTTCAAAACTACTAAAAGAATCATTAATGGAATCATTTAGGAACCGGAATCATTTGGTGGAATTGGAAACGAGTCGTTAAATTCTTTACGATTCCCCACCTGGTTTTGAAAAGAGCGGGAACCCTGCTGTGCCGTTCAGTCTTGTTTACCATCATCTCTTTCTCTTTCTCTTTCGTTCTCTCTCTCAGATCTACTTGTCATGGAAGAGCGGTCCTGCCGAGGTCAAACACTGGAAGGATATGTTGAGCCGGCCACGCACGAACGTGGCACAGTGGCACACCCTTAAAGCCTGATTCGCCCTCTCCATTGACCACCCCTTCCCCCCGAGCCCCCTTTGACCCGAAACCCCGTCCTTATGCACAAGACTAACTTGCTGCCAGACGGCACAACACGGGTACTATTAGCCATCCACTCTTGTAACCTTTAACCTATGAGCTTCTCTCTCCACTTTGGTCTTCATTTACTCTGGTAACCTGTAGTCCAAATGCCTGCTTATTAGCTAATTACGCCAACGGTTCCTTTGTGCATTAGCATCCGTTCTGGACTCTGGGATAGTGGCTAAATCCAACAAAGCCATTTAAAGATGCTCTGAGAGCGTTCGCGCCGCAACTACACGTTACCAGGATGACGTTTCCTTCCTGTTTTGGTTTTATAGCCCAATTCCCCTGTGTTCCTCAGGCTGGAGAGGTCTGACATCTTTAGGATGTGTGAATGCATCAGCTGGGCCCCGTCCCTCGTCTCATCAAACCTCGCGTCTAGACCCGGAGGCTCATGGGAGCTCATTTGGCAGCCTTTAAATTGGCCACTGCTGAAACGGATCGAGTCGCAGGAACTCTGGGAGTTGTATTTTTCCAGGTCTCAGACTTCCCGTGCGAGTAATTAAAGCCATGAGGGCAAACGAGACGCCCTCTTTCCATTAGCAGCCCCTCCGTTGTTTTAGTCTCCATTTATAGTTGTTTTTCTCACAATCCCTGACCTCTCCAAGCCTTTTTCTGTCTCTTTCCCACTTGACCTGATTTTCCGTATCTTTGTTCCTTCCTTCTCTCTCTCTCTCTCTCTCTCTCTATCTGTCCTCTCTTTTGTCTTCTAAGTAAACAGCTCCGATTGGTTCAGCTGAAAGCTGCAGACATTGAAACCTTACGCCATCTGGAGACTTAAAGACAGCAAAATTAACTCCATCCTAGTCTGTTTGGCTTTTTTTCTCTGTGGTTTCTCTTTATCGCTGGCACAGTAGTAGTGAAGTCCCTCTTTTTCTCGGGATTCTTTGTCGTCTGTGTGCTGTGAGTGACGTGACGTATATCCAACCGAAATATCATAAAAAACACTAACCACCAGGATGGAAAAAGAAAACGACTTTCTCGAAGGATCGTTCCAGGTCTTCTGGGATGGAATCCGGATGAAAGAAAAAAAAAAGTACACGCATACAAAAAAAATCTTGATGTCATCTTTTTTTCATCAAAAGGACATTTGAAGAAACCAATCAGAATTGTTCTTCCAGATTTGCTGTGAAATATAGAAGCAAAAAGTTGATTTTGCGCCCACGTGCGCTGGATAGTTCTCGCCACACTTTGCTCTAGTGATGTGTTTCTTTGTGTGTGTATGTGTATGTGTGTGTGCGCGCAGATAGGGGCTCATATTTTACAGAAACCCTCCAATTAACGGAAAAACCTGCCTTTACCCGTGTATGTGTGTGTATGAGACCGTTTCAGGACGTAGTGGGGATGAAACTCACGGTAACATGACCTGGTCACGATTTATCCCAAAAATCAACAGAAAAAAAACACCAAATTTTATTTTGAATAAAGAAATTTATTGAAAAATGTAAAGAAAATTATTGTGATATTATTTTCATGAACAACACATTTACCTCTAAATGCTCATACTATAAATAACTAATAATATAATAATAATAATATATATACATATATATATTTTATATAAATTGGGTATTAAGTATATTTTAATTTTAATTTAATTTCTTCAGTAATTCTTGCTATTCTAAGTGTTGATTCTAATTACGTTAATACATGTTTTTCTTTCTAAAAAATGCGTACATTAAAGCTGTGCAATTAATATTACTGCACACAATGTATGAATATTTTACTATTGAAATAATCCATAATTTTTACATGGAGATAATGGAGTAAAATGTGCTTAATTGTCAAGAAAATAATATCACAATTGCCAAAAAGGTTAATTGGCCTGAAAAAGACTTTATTTTCTTTACGCAAATATATATCTAATTTCTTTCTTTTGACTGTGAGGTGAAATAGGACCCAGTCATGTTCCTGACAGGTTTGGTGAGATTCACCTATGTGTGTATTACAGCATTAATGTGTATCTTCATCGATGTTAAAAATAATCAAAGTGTGTGAATATGCTGCTCTATTTTCTCATGGCTTCCTTCCGTCTTATTATGAGACACTTTTTCTCTTTCCTCCTCAGAAGAGAGTTGGAGAATTGTGAGCTGCACTTTTTAATGGTGTAACACTGAGAAATAATATAGTAATTGTTAATACAATAATAAATAGTTTTTGTATTTTAAGGGAGGAGTGTTTTAAAGAGCAAACGGCGCGTTCGGGGAGACTGGACTATGCTGGACAGACGTTCTCTCGCTTTCTCTCTCAGTCAAATGTTTTGTTATTCTGTATATGTGATTGGTATGTGTGTGTGTTTGTCATGAGTGTGTCATTTATGCGGCAGGACGAGGCATGTGTTAGCGTGAGGTGTGGCGTTTCCATGGGGTCACTATGGGGACGGAGTGAGTGTGCAATAGTGGAGAGACGCTCAGCTTGACATCGAGACACAGAAGCAGAGGACGCCATCCAATTTCTCACTCCCGCTCAAGAATAACTAGTTATTCTGGGCTGAGACCTTGAACAGGACAGACTGTTTTGCACATAAATGTCATGAGCTATAAAACGTTTTTTAAAACTCCGTAACAATAGCAATAGCAAAACATGATCCAGAACAGCCTAAAATATAGCAAAATGCTTCCATTTATGGCTGCCAAATTTGATGCGAGATTAATGCATGTTTAATATTACATTTATTTAGTAAAGTTGGGCATTTTAACATGGGGGGGTCAATGGAACTGAGTCTCTAGCAGCCAGTCAGTGAATTGCAGTTTATATCACTTCTGTGTTGGATTCAAGAGAGAGATTTCAATATTGCACCATCATGAGGATGCACTGTTGTGTAGAGTAAAACAACTTTTAGTGGGAATTTTGTGCACTGTTCATTTCTTTAGCTGTTTAAGATTTATTATTGGTGTTAAACAATAAACTGCAAGTAGAATAAAATCACCAGAAAACCTCTTATTTTCAGCCATTTGATTCTAGAATGAATGTCCATGCCGAGGCGTATCTTTGGCAGATAGGAGGCAGCTACAAAGCGCGTCTTCCAGACTGTAGTTAAGGGTCCGCAGTACATCTGCTTTCAGCCGAGAGCCATCCCAGATCAGTGGAGCGTTTAATAGAGCGCTCTGATGTGCTCGATGTAATCAGATAATAGTACCGCTTAAATTGTGTTGTGTTTGTGTTCACTCTCCATATCCTAGCCTTTAGCGTACACAAATGTTGTGATGCAACATCTGCTGAGTGTGTGCACATATGAGCCAAACTTGAGCACTTTGTCAGTGTGTATGTGTGTGTGCAGGTGCTGTCGGGGTCACCTTGTGTTTTACTTTACCAATCGAAGCTGGTTGGCCGTCGCATATGTGTATTTGTGCCTGCATACGTGTCTACGCAGTGTTTCTGTCGCACTTATGCTGATGATGACTGGGGAAAGTTAATACTGAGTCAGTGAATCCCTCTTTGAGTTCTGAACTGTTTAACGTCTGTGATGTGTGTCAGACAACAAACCGCATTCTAACACATGCTTTTCAATTATATGTTAAGTTAAAGGTGAGTTTTCCTGAAGATTGTGAGTCTGTTGTTGTAGCAGCTCGGCATGTCTACATCTCACTCAAGCAATGGAGTGAGTTTGGGTTACTTTTTTATTAAGAATGGAAAACCCTAGTAACCACCAAGAACAATCTAACACCCACCTAGAAACCATAAAAACACCCTAACAACATTACTTAACACCCTAGCAGTCACCAAGAACAGCTTAGCAACTATCCAGGTGTACAGTTTCCAAAACCATCGTTAGCTAACTATGGACATTCGTTCCATTGAACTCTATTGACAATGAAGGAACTTGCGACGATAGTTGGTTTTGGGAAATGCAGCCCAGAACAGCTGAATATCCACCTAGAAACCATAAAAAACATCCTAACAACAGTACTCTACACCCTAGCAACCACCAAGAACAGCTTTGCAACTATCTAGAACAGCCGAATATTCACCTAGAAACCACCCATAGCACCCTTACCACCATTTGTAACAAGAACACCTTAGCATCCAACTAGAAATTACCCAAACACCAAAACAACCAAGAACAGCCTAGAATCCATCTAGCAAGCAACTGCTCAGAACACCCTAGCAACCATCTAAAACAGCCTGTCATCAACCTAGAAATGAACCAGAACACCTAGCAACCACTTAAAACATCAAAGCAACTTTCCAGAACAGCCTAACATCAACTTGGAAACCACACAGAATATGCTAACAGCCATCCCAAACACCCTAACAAGGTCCAAAATCAAGCTAGAATCCACCTAGAAACAACTCAGAAACCATCCAAAACACCCTAACAGCGATCCTTAACACCACGGCAACATCCACTCAGAACACCCTAGCAACCATCCAGAACAGCCACATAGAAACCACCCACAATACCCTAACAACCATGCTCAACACCCTAGCAACCCACAAGAAAAGCTTAGAGACCTTAGCAATAATCCAAAACGTACTTAAAAAACCTACAACCATCCAGAACAGCCTAACATCCACCTAGGAACCAAACAGAACACCCTAGCAACCGCGACTAGTCCATTTAGGACTACCGAGCATCATGGCAGTATGTTTCATGCTTGCAAAAACTTTTTTATTTGATTTTGTTTTTCAGTTTCATTTGGTGCTGATAGCAGTACACAAATGACACTTGATCTGTTGTAAAACTCATCGTTTGTTTAATAATTCCAGAATTATTCCAGGACTTGCTGCAGGACAAACATGTTTACGTGGCACAGTTGAGCTTTATTTAGTTATTCTCATAAGACTCAGTCAGCAGTCTGAAGTTTGTGTGTGATGGTCACTGACCCCTGTGCTGACCAGCACCTTTACTCTGCTGTGTGTGTGTGTGTGTGTGTGTGTGTGTGTGCTCTTGTTTTTGTGAAATATCAGGACACAACTTTGTATAATGACATGGGTATGACAGGTATTACAAAGAGAGGGTGACTTATGAGGACTTAACCCATGTCCCCATTTTTCAAAATGCTTATAAACGTGTGTGTGTGTGTGTGCGCGCGCACATGCACTTGCATTCACCTGTGTGTGTCTGTGTGTGTGTGTGTGTACTATAGAGCAGTATGATTGTTTTGGCAGTCAGTGTCACTGTGAATTATTTTCTGCTTGGACCTTTTGGGGTAAAATGAGCTAAAGTTCTCTCTCACACACACACACACAGGCTTGTCCAAAGCATCGCAAACACATGCAATTGTTTTACAGCTCATTAACCAGCAACAATAATTTCAGTTCTTCATTTTACCAAATTACTGATTTAAAAAAAACTATTTTTCCACATGCCTTAACACGTCACGCATTTCCCACACACACAGCGGCAGTTTCCGTTTGCTCTCCTACACACACACAACATTATCAGAAAAACAAATTCACAGGCGAATGCCATACATCAGTCACTCCTCTGGTCCAATTAGCTGCTCCTCAGAAATGAGAGTGAAAAAGAAAAAGAATAAAAAATGATTTAAGTGCATGTTTGCAGTGGGTTGCATCATGTAGGTCTCAGTTGGAGGAGTTCGACTGAGCAGCTGTTAAACTGCACATTTTATTGCTCAGCAGTTGCTCATCGCTCAGTTCTCAATTATTGGCAATTTTTTTTTTATCAAGAATCAAAGATGTTTCACCTTAATATTACTTTGGAGAGAAAAAAACACAAATCAGAATTCATATTAAAGCATAGAGCTATAAAATGAATGTGGACAGCAGCTCAGATCATTCGCTCTTGGGAGAATAGTATGAGAAATGTTTGAGCTCATAATGAGATCTGGGACTTTTTGCTCACAACAGACTTTAAGAGCTCATTTTGAGAGTTCACTGAGATCTGAGAGCTGACAACTGCTGTAAGAGATGCATGTGCAATAACTGGGGATATTTTCTCAGAAAGATCAGCATGAAATCTCCATTTAATCTCATTTCTTAGAAATAATTGAGATTATAAGGATAATAAGGAGAGAGGTTTTTGGGATTGTAGCTCTAGAAAAGATGTTTAGTGGAGATCAGAATTCTCTCATCTGATCCGTGGAGGTGTAGAAACTTTCCATGTCTCTCTCTCTGTTATTAGAAGGGCTTGACTAGAGCGGGTTTGGTTCCTATGGTGTGTGTGATGGTCAATCATAGGATGATTGTGACATATTCCGGCTCTTCTGACAGATTGCTGTCCAAATTGTGTCTGTCAGTTTCTGAATCTCTCTCTCTTTATCTGTCTCACTCACTTCAGCTCTGTCATTCACAGCTCCAGCTCCCCGTGCGCTTCTTTTTATTGGTTTGAAGAGCTGTCCGTCATGAAGCGTGACTCCTCCCTGTCAGGGTTTTAGTGCGACTTCTTCTGAATGACGCTAAAAATGACGCTACAAGTAATAATTCTTCTCTTTCTGTTTCTGTTGGACTCTGTGCGTCTGTATGTGTGTGCGTGCTCTGTGTTTTCCGTTATTCTTGATCGTAAATGTTGATGATAAATAGGAGAAGTCTCCTGATTTCATGTTTTGAAAAACTTTTTTTTGTAAATAACTGAGCAAAAATGGTTTCTGTTCGTCAGTTGTACTTAAAACAGATATTCTTGATGAACCATGTGTTGACGACGAGCCCGATTGCCCTTCTTGAATGAGGGTTTTTCCACATGTCATATTTTTGCTGAGGTTGAGGGGGAATGAAGGAGCAAGAAAGCGACTGCCAATCAACTATGACATCACACTGCCAAACCCAACCCATAATTTACCCACAATCCACCAGACACCCTCCAGACCTGTGTGATGTATCTCTTCTAATTGAAAGCATAAACACCTCAAAGAGGTGGAGTCACAGCCAATCAGAACATATTTGATGTTAAATAATAAAATGAGTATCACTATTTTGAACCAAAGAGATTTCACTGTGGGTGGAGCTAGATAGTGGAATGCAATAACAGAAACCGAGCAACAAACCTCAAATTAAACGAGTGTTCTTGAATAATAGCATTGTGTTAACAGTAAAATTAAATCATCCCTCAAGTTTGTAAAACCAAACAAATTTTTTGACAGATACAAAAATATTACAAAATGTAAATGTATGCATTTCTATAAATGTGTATTTTTGAAGAAGGCAAAATTATAGTGTGTGGTAATCAATGACATGTATTTTAAATAGTATTTTTAGCATAGGAGAGCTTGGTTGTTTGTCATTTTATTTTACACATCTGGTTGTCCAAATGATGAAAATAGAAGTTGAAAAAGTTTGTGTTGAAAATAAGCTTTAAAAACTAGTATAACACACATAGTCACTCTCTGTTGAGTTTCATAACGCCACCACGTTGTTTCAGTTTGATGCAGGTTGCATCTGTTTTCCAATATTAGCGCAGCTATCGCACAGAGCTGCGTCAAAACGGCATGACGACGGCCAGCTGAGACAGATCCACGCTCACAGCGGTCCAGCATGTGTAGAACAAGCACACACAGCCTCTCTGCGTCCCATATGCTGCTGCATGGTTTGTTTGGCAGGAACTGTCGATATCTGCCGCCCCATCTCTCCCTACACAGAAAATTACAGCCAAAACCCTGAAAACTGAAGCCCTCTGGCCAATTCCAATTCAAGTCCTGATGAGATGCTCGTATGTTACTTGCTAAGGCAAGCATCATCACTTTTGCTCAAACTTAAGGTTGGTTATTTGAACACACCTCATGTGCGTGATTACCTTCCCGATTTTAAGATTTCCAGCTGTACCATAACAACTAAATATATGTTGAGGTCCCTGACCATATTTTGACACCAGAATGTCATAGAGACTTTAGAAACCACTAAAAATGATCAGGCCAACTCCAGTTTCAAGTTTTTCACGAGCATTAGAAATCCAGTTACATCACACTCTAATAATCTAAACCCAATAATATCGTTTTCACTCATGCTCAGCACTTTGAGTTTAATGCACATCGCAGCCTTGAAGCCACTTCTGTTACACAACACACATTTTAATTATGAGGTTTTACCACGTTGATTATGTTAGATGGGGGAGTGCTGACCGATAAAAGACGGCTCTAGTAATGAAACTCTCACAGACTCCAATAAAACAAGCATTTGTTCTGAATAGACGAAGAATAATATTTTTCCCTTCTGGAGGGCTAACGTGCTTCTTGCTCACTTTCATTCCCCCAATACACCTCACTGGTGAAGAATGCTTAAAGTCTCAACATGCTTGATGTGTACAATCTGACTCAATGTATTTATTCATGTATTTTTCTGCAAACTTTGTACAGTGTAAAAAAAAGCAACCTATAAATCTATGAAGAATAACAGTACTGTATAGATTAGCTGCCTGTGAGCGACTCACAGAATAGTTTGGATAGAGGTTAACAGCATAGACGCGATCTAAGCCAGTAAAACATGCTTGCTGTAAATGCAGAGATGCCACAAGTTTTTATATCCTTGCTTTCTTTCCTTGTTGTCATTTGTTTCTTTCAATGTTTTTTTGTAATTGACCTAGTGGCGTCTTACAACGTGAGTTGTTTCCTTTCTATTGGTTGTTTGTTTGTTCGTATGTTGTTTGTTGATGAACACAGCGAGGTTCAGGCGCCCGGGAGAGTGCTTGGGAACGCAGATCGGTTGACCAAGGTTTTGCATCCATCTTCCCCATGTGATCATAAGTCACAACTTAGTGTAGGATCTTTCTCACATGCCTAAGATGTCTGGATGTTAAACCACTCGTAGTTTACAACCACATTTTGTTTTTGTTCTACATTGTTCTATGACTACATGTTTCAAGTTTCCCTTCCCCTATTTTCAAATATTTCACGAACTGAGGCAATGATAACGGAAGTTGACTAGCCTATTGTTTAGTTGTAATCTGTGCTTGTCTTCAGTGTTTGTTTATTCGTGAGACACTATATAGTTTTGTGCGATGAAGCATTAAAGCTGGACTGTGTTTCAGATGCCTCACTCTTCTTAAAGCTCATCTGTTGATTTCATACTTGTTAAAAAACTTCAAACATTCCATGAACTCTTGGACAGAAAGCCACTGTAGTGTTTTAAAAATGTGCACTCTTAAAAATAAAAGTTTTATATTGGTGTTAATGGTTCCATGAAGAACTTTCCATTCCACAAAAGGTTCATTGTAGTGAAAAATGGCTTGTAAATTTAAAAAATGTTCCTCACACTAAGGAAAAGTAATTTTAAGAACTGTTGACTGAAACTGTTCACTTGTTGTTCTATGGCATCATGGTTCCACAAGGTTCTCCTTTTGGAACGTTTATTTTTAAAAGTGTAGCGCACAGGTTTACAACATCTAGTTGGGTTTGTTGATCATACCATGATCACTACTCCTGAAAATGCTCCTGATGTTGTGTCTACACCCTTTAACAGGGTATAATAGGAAGTTTGTGACCCATCATGCTTTTTCCCCATTCACTCAGAGCTGGTGAATTTTGGGGAATTTGTTCCTGTAGTTGGCAGTAACGATTTTATTTTTTTCAGGGGGCTGTGGCTTGAGCTTGAGGCGTCTGTGACATTTGTCCAGTGGCGTGATAGTAAAGCGTTCCCAAATTTGAGCCTCTCCTGTTTTTTTGGCCGAGCGGACTGTGATCTTATTGATTGAATTTCTCTTTTTCGTTTTCCTGTCCCACCCAAACCCTTCCATGTGACTGGATGTGAGGGTGGGCGGAGCTAAGGAGCACAGTTCTTACTATGTTCCATAATAAAATAGACTAAATCATTTGTACATCAGGTGGCGTTGTGTCTTTATTTAAGGTCATTGTTACTTTTACACAGTTTATATAATACCCAATACATGTATAGATTTGAATGGGGGAAATGCAACACTCAATATGGCCACTCTATCAAATGAAGCCCCATCCTTCTGAGCAAAAGAGCCTACCCCTAATCAGTAAAGTCACCGTGTCACTGCAGCTGCCGTTAGAAGTCCCGGTTGCTATAGAAACAGTAAGCATTCTAAATGTGCATCTAGGACTGTTCATGCTGGTCTAGCCTGACAAATAAGCTTTTTTTAAAGGGGTCATATGATGTGACTTCAAGTTTTCCTTTCTCTTTGGAGTGTAACAAGCTGTTCCTGAATAGATAAGATCCCTAAAGTTGCAAAGACTAAAGTCTCAAACCCAAGGAGATATTCTTTATGAAAGTTAAGTGTCGTCCACACCCTTCTAAAACCCCCACATGTCTACGTTTTGTTTACGTGGTGCAATACACAACTCAACATGTAAAAAGACAGTAAAAGTCATTAAAATCAGTAATTATGTCTCCACTGGACACGTATGAAATGGTTTTTATTGGTTTTGTCTCATCGTGCCGGGACACAGCATCACAGTATGGTAAGGGGCGTCACATTTCCGTCACACGCTTGAGGTATTTGGCCAATCACAACGCATTGGATAGCTGACCAATCAGAGCACACCTCACTTTTCAGAATGATGAGCTTTGTAAACATTTTGCCGTTTCAGAAAGACAGGGCATAGAGGAGAAACAATAATGTACAGTATGTGGAAAATAATGTGTTTTTCTTTTTTTTTTCTTTTTTTACCTAAAACTGCATAAACATTGCATTACACCAAATACACCAAATAATGTTTTTTTTAGCAATGTTATATGCTCATTTTAATGCTATTTGAGCAAAATAAACCAGATTTGTGATACAGTTTTTGTTAGATTGCATTGGTAATTTCAAATATGACATTTAGTCATAATCTTAATGAATTTGAGAATTTGATGTTTCCCCATTCAAAGTAACAGGAGCTGTACTTGCATGCCTGAGAGGCATTTCAAAGATGGCTGCCGCCGAGTGACATGACTTGCCTTAAAGGGACTTTTTTTTTTACCACTGCTTCAAGCTTTTATTCAAGAATAAAACTGTGAGTGGTTTGCATAATTAACTATCCATTCATAGCTTGGTGGTAAATAATGGGTTTTTGTAATCTTAATAATGTAATTGTCTATAAATAGAAACAACAATGAATCATTTGCAAGTCAATACGACTGAATTTATCACCACACAAGGTAATGCATTTGAAATAATTTGTCATGCTCAAGTAATATTGACAATTGAGTGCATTATTAATTTTGGAATGCCGTATTCATTTGCCACAGTTTGATTGCACTCTGAGTGTAGGCTGTATATTTCTGAAATTTTAGTTTTACTAACAATAGGAATTGTAAGGAAATTATTCATTCTGGTTCTGATTCCACTTAACTATTATTCGGAAGTGAAAGGAGCCTCTGGACATTCTTCAGAAATGGATTTTCTCTGTTATATGGAGGAAAGAAAGTCTGGTTTGGAACGACATGTGGGTGAGTAAATGATTACCGTGTTCAGCTGGGTTGAACGACCCCTTTAATGGCTTCCTTAAATAATAAGTTAAATAAAAAGACAGTGTATGGAAAAATTGCATTTGTGTATTGTCATTGCATTTATTATATTGGTCTCGAAAGCATGTTGTCAGATAAGATCATTTTCAGAAGAACGGTGATAAGCAAAATAAATTGTAAACCATTCTCAGACAAATATAACAGGTTTTTATAATCTCTCCTTAACTCATACGGATTTGCTACATTTTAAATGTTTCTCTTATCTGACTTATTCGTTTCAGGTCTTGGGCTACGTCTGCATTAATCCGGATACATTTTCCAAATGGGTTTTCATTTTAAAATGCTCTCTGTTCACACAACTGTTTTCAAGCATTATCCAAAAGTTTCTCTTCTACAATGAAATGTCGAAAAAATATTAAATTCACTTTACTATGCATACATAAAGCCTCAAACAGCTCACTGAGATGATACAGATGGAATTTCATGGACTTCTTCTGGCAGGATCATTTTATTTACAAAAAATATCTGACGCATTCAGGACGCACTCATTCACCATTATACGACTGATCTAAAATACAACTGCCCTATGTTTTGCCACAAAACCACAATCGCTGAGTAAATTTTCTGCAGCCTTTGCAGGACTGTGATATGAAGAGTGTGTACAAAGTAGCAAATCAGTAACAACAGTGTGAAAGTGAATAACACATAACAGGTAAATTACCAATATAAACAGATTTTAAAATATGCTTCACGTAATTAAATCCTGCATCATTGTTTTCAACATAAGGCATTATTTTCAAAAGCCTCTGTTTTCACAATCCACACTACGACGAGAAAACAGCATTTTAAAATTAAACCATGTTGGAAACCGTTTTCAAAATGTTTATTTTTCCTTGTCAAAAACACCATCTCAGTGTGGACAGAAGGCAAAAACGTAAAGGGGGAAAAAAAGTGTTTTCAACCAAAAACGTAGTGGTGTGGACAAGGCCTTACTAACGAGTTGAATCAGCTGTACATGAAAGATGTCATGAAAACCATTCAGCTACGGTCTTTTGAATAAGAACCAGTGCTTGATTCTGAAGTGTGTTTGGTTGAGGGGGAAGTCAGGCAATGCACAGCTGAACAGTTGGCTGTGTAATAATCAAGCGGAGGCCTGTCAAAACAACTGAATGACAGTCTGTGTGGGGAAGAGCAGGCTCCAAGAGAAAGAAGCGGGACAGGAGGGTCGGAGAAGGGTTTAAAAATAGAAAGGGCGGTTAAAGTACATCCTGGAGTGAATAAAGAATCTGCACAGACACCGTGTTCTAGGATCCTGCAGACTAGACACTGAGCTCTCGACTCTCTTTGAATCACAGCACTTCCAAAGCTTCCAAACCCACCCGACATGGCTGGAGCTCCATTATGACATCACAGTGCACTAATATTAGACACACTCCATCCACACCTTTATCCCACACCTCTCCCTCTTCCGTCTGTCTCTACAGTTCCCTCTCTGGCTACATTCACAAAACCATGTTGTTTGGAGTGCTAAATATGGTCCGTACAGTTTGATTTTAAAACAGAGAGACAATCTCATACTTAGCATTACTGTAATCAGTACGATTTAAATTTGAATTATTAAATTTTCATTATTCTTGATTGTGATTCTCATTATAATATAATATATAGATATCTTTCACTCTGCGACTTCTGAATGAAGGCATCTTTTTGAATGCCACAGCCAAACCTCTCTGTGATTCTCTCTGTCTTTCTTCCTCTCTCCATCTGTTTTATATATCCCGGGAAGTACACAATCATTCTCTGCTTTGAAATTATATTTCCTGGAAACAGGGAGTCCAGACACACTGAAAGTACCAGCAGCCCCCAGGACAGATGGAAGGAGAGATCTGACAGGGAAAGAATAGGGGGAGGCAGGGGGAGAAAATAAAAGAAGGAAGGGTGTGAAAATGTAAAGCCTTTGAGAGAAGAGGTGCTGAAATATCTACACTTGAGAGATGAAGAGAAAGGACTGAAGATGCAAAAAGATAAATTAATCTGTAATTTCTTAAAGAAGGACATAAAAATAGTTGTTATTTATTATTGTATGCTGTATATAGTAATTTTAAAAGCCATGTTTTCCTAAACTAAAAGTTCAGCACAATGAAGATGTGTCATGCTAATTTTGATGCCATTTATTCTCATGTATCACATGATCAAGTACCGAACCATAAGTCTGAATATGGATGTACTATTCAGAGTCTATTCATGACCGAAAGCTATTGAATGACACATTGAGACTCTGAAATAGCTGCTTTTATGGTATTTTCATGCTTAACTTTTGCCATTTTGGAGCTTAAAGGTGCCATCTGTAATGTTTGGCAAAAAAAAATCAAGTCATGCTCCACATTGGAACGTTGGGTGATGTCAAGTGATTTTGAAACATTACATCTTCAAGCTACTCCCCTTCACCTTTACCAGTGAATATGTTCATATTCGTTTTGTTCATATTACATTTTGAGTTGTATATACACATTATTTGAATTAAATTAATTTGACAGACAGCATTCTGTCAACATCATTGGTCAACATCAGACATCTGATGTTGACCAAGCTAGCGCCAACCAACGTAACCAGAGCTGCCAACTCTCAAGCATTCACCGTGAGACACACGTAATTGACTCTTTTCACACGCTTTCACGCCACACATCAATTTTTTTCATGCACAGAAAAACCACAAAGCAAAGAGGACACAGAGACCAAGAGACTAGACAGAGCAGGTTAGTTATGATATAATAAAATGGGTAACGTTAAGTTATAGCTATCTAATTATCAAACGCAGCTACGGATAGCCATCGCTAACATTAGCACATTTATCGAACAGCCTTCGATACATTTCTATGTTATAACTTCCCGAAAACAAATACACAAACATATAAAACAAACTTCTAGTGAAATACTAACAGCATCTAACTTACCAATCCAAAAGAAATGTTGCAAGTTCGGAGTCGAACCTCATTTCTTTCAGGTCCATCAGTTGTCTCCAGCGATTAAAAGCAGTGCCGATGTTTACTCTGGTTCGGCTCCTTTTCTTATCGGATTTGATTTGTGATTCTGAGCGCGGTTGTTTCCCTGTAGCGGGTGGTGGTCTCTTGCCAAGGGCTTGAGCCATAATTTCTCTCTCTTCCCTGAACTGAAATGAAGTACCGGGCTGTACTTTCCACACGATTGACATCAGGTTTAGGCACGCCCACAAGCCGTGCAAGTTATTCATGTATTGCAGGTTGGCTGGTTGTTATGTTGCCCGCATACCGCCTCCCATGGCCGAAACTGGTATTACGACACCTGTAGGGCCGGGGCTAGTAATGCTAATGCTAATTAAGGTTGATATCTCTGCAGCACTATAACTTGAAATTTTTTTAATGACATCATTGCGCTTATTTCTTCTCATTCTTTTGATGTGTGTAGGTCATGTTATGGATATTTTTACCTCAATTTTTGCATATGGCACCTTTAAAGGGTTATTTCACCCAAAAAAGTATATAAAAGTATAGCATGTCACCCGGCAGGTCACTGCGGGATATTTCATGTTAACTACTGAAAATGTGTTAAATAAGGTCTGGTGCAGGTATAAAGCATATGTGAGAAATAGAGATGCTATAAATCAGGCGAAACTGTTTCCAATGCACCCTGAGCACAAAAAACACACCAAGTATGATTGATCTACCATGACAGAGCTGCATATAAACTAGAGATTACTGGAGCACACCGACCGAGAACAAAAATGCATCCAAAATTAAGAGATCAGAGCACACATTTACTGCTAAAGGTATGAAAATATTCCTTTTGAGCTCTCACGATAATATGCTGCCATCAATTATTTCTTTCATCTTTAAAAATGGTGTAAAAGTAGTTATTTCATGCTGAAGACTCAGCTCAGGAGGAATATACAGGCTTTTTTTCCTGTGCTGATTGAGGGTGAAATTTCTTAAATGGGTTTTAAGATCTTGCAAAAAGCATTAAATGGACATTGGAGTCAAAAACAGCCAAAAAGATTTGAGGGATGTAAAGAATGATCCCAATTCTTCGACTTTCTTTGTAATTTTACAGGTGCAGACTCAGGTGTTCCTTTGTAAAAGACGCAGATCATTTTTTCTTCAAAAGGGGCTACATTTGACCTCATTTGTTGTTGCCGAAGGGATGCAGACAGAGACGTGGTGTTGGAAAGGGCATCTCTTTTCTAGACTGCCAGCTGTGAGATGAGTGGAGTCAGTTTCGGGGGTTTTGTGAAAGACGGAACGGTTCCATTAGAGATGTAGCTTCTGGGTAAAAGTTTAGAGTCGACTGTCAGCTGTAATCATGAGACCAAACCTTTAGTCACCATCTGTGGTTGCAGCTGGGAAATAAGTATGAAATTTTTACGCATTAGTCCAAATCCTACCAGCACTGAAGTGTTCGATTTAGAATGCTCTTCTTAGGCAGCAACTCTGTCACAAAAGTGGTCCACATAAGAGATTTGATGTAATTAATTGCAGTGGTTGTTGCTAAAATAATGGCGGAAAGATGAAAAATACTTGGAAATCCTTCTGAACTCAAATTTTGGATAAAAGTAAGCGGAACTTTTTTTCGTATTGAATTGCAATGTAATGCAGTTACAGTTCACCCTGAGATTGTCTTCTCTGTGAAGGATACATGCGATGCTACCTTTGGCTAAAATTAGCCACTTTTCGCACCTATGATGCATTAAAATGCTGACTCCTTAGGCAGCTCAGTAGGTTTTGGTATGGAGCGAGTGAACTGAGCCTGAGGAGGAAAACTAATTTTAATAAGCACCCGAGGCGCTGTTTTTATATCCCAACTAATTTTTCTTCTTAGTTGAAAATGTCAAAGATAGATTGTTGCCGTGGTCATTTTGTGTCAGATGTCAATCACCCATGCCAGTCTTTACTAAAGAGATCTGCTAAGCCAAGTTAAAGTTAAATGGCTTCTGGGTCAGTGACTGGAAGACAATCTTCCTGTCCAGGACTGAGTGTCACTTTCTGTCTGCAGTCAACGCTTTATCAGTTTTAACTGACTGATGGCCAAATGAGCATGAGGCTTCAAAATCAAACCACTGGCCTTGTCGTTAAATACAGCTAAGAAGCTGACAAATGCCATGTCCAGGAGCATTTTTAGGTCAAAGTTCAAGTTAATGTATAAGGGGAAAGCATTATTTATTTATTTTTATTTTTTTGCCATTTGTATTAACTTTTTCAGCTTTTTGCACCTAAACTGTCCTACAATGTATTCATATATAATGTAAATAGATTCTTAAAATTACATTTATATAGTCCCTAAATTTATATTAGATCATATTAATATTTTATTATTTGTATTGTATTCATTATATATATTGTAGTAAGTATTCAAGCATAATAATTCAGCAAGAACTAGAAAAAGTTTGAATTCAACATGAAATCAAAATGTACCCCATTTGCTTTCCTAATACTGGTCTTGTTGTGCACTTTGTAATCTTTAATAAAAGATTTACATTTTCGGTTGATGTCAGTTAGGCCACAAAGCCCACTAATTAATGTTAACCAATGGCCAAACAGTTATTTAGGAACAATTTTAGCAAACTTGCAACTCAGGTATGGAATGCCAATGTTGAATATCATGTTTTACTTTAATATCATGTCATATTACTGACCTAAAATGAGTTGGGAAAACCTTTCATGTCAAAAAAAATGTTCTTCATGGCGTCATGAAAATCTAAGCACCTAATTCTCACCTTGCAGGGGAAGCCACATTTAACCCAGACAAACAACCAGAAATGTCTTTCAAAGCTGTTTTTAGGTGGTTAGGCTGGTCGTCACCCTAAGGGTGCACAAGTTTGTCCATCCACCCAGACATTTCCTGGAGTACAGTGGATTAAACCCATAGGGCACCTCCAGCTGGTGAACACTTACCTAGGCACTCTAAAAAAAAAACCTCTATAACTTACCTGAACCTTACCTACACTGATAAAAGCCAGCACCAAACTCCAGTGTAGTGCACCGTTCCGTATCCTGTTGCATGCCACAAAGATTAATCCATTTGAAGAGATGACTGCAGAAAAGGGAGATAGTTTTTGGTCATGGACACATCACCGCGCCGCTTGAGCAAACCCAACGTTGCCATTATTCGCAAGGGCAGTCATGCCTACATGCACCGCTCAATAAACGCCCTCGCCCGGCTCCCATGAGAGCGACAGGCCACCCTGCAGAAGCAATATTTCGCATTCGCTCTCTGGTAGATAGGAGCGACGACGCCCTGTCAGTGAAGGTGAACCAGAATTAATGTGGGAGACAGGTAGACAGCGGGGACGTGCTGATAGCCGCTGTAATGATGGATTTGACTTTATCTTTCCAGAGCAAAGAGTAATGTTAATGGGTGACGTGCTATAGCTGTACTCACAGCGGAGGCCATGGTGATTATGCAAATTACTTCAGCTGTGACATGGACAAGGCCACACAGACTGTATAGAGTTGTTAAGCACATCTGGGATCTGATAATAATATATAAGCGCACTCCCAACAATGTAAATATTTCATATATGTGCATCATGGGAGATTGAGCAAGATGATGATGATGTGAAACAAAGGGCTCGAAGTGACAAGACTCCTGGCACCCGTCCAGTGCTTCATTTGAATAGCACAACAGCGCCACCCGGTGCACAGTGCACACACACATCCACAATCTCCAAGAGCTGTGTGACTGAACTGTTCATATATATATATATATATATTCAAATCATTGTTTTGTTTTTTTTGACTAACGTTACCACTTGTATAGCCAAAGGTTTACTACAAATCCCATGGTTTAAGTATGGGTAACGTTAGTGTTGCAAAACCATGGTAAATTCGTGGTGACCATACAGTAGTTTAATAATAATGTTTTTTGTTTTATTTGTAGTAAAACATTTGTTAATTTTTTGGTAAGGGTAGTCTGTATGTCATCAGTCGTTGTCTGAGGTTATTTTCGTTTTCGATTCGTAGACTACTAAAAAAGAAAAATCCCCCTTTCTACTTTGTAATGTCTCATACCTTTAATTCCACCAGATGAAGTTTTTTCCTTGAAATGTATTTAAACGTCTTGTTGTTGAACAGCAGTGTGATGTACTGTAAAGCCGTTACCTCACCTTCCCGCGTCGTGTCACACGCCTGTCACGTGACTAGCTCGCGCTGCCATTGTCCTGGTAACGGTTACCTGGTAACGAGCGCGAGGATAAAAGAGCAACTCACTGCGCGCACAGGTATGTTGTTTGTTACGCGGAGGAGCGCGCAGGTAACATACGAACCGTTCATGGCTAAAAACTTATTATATGTTATTAAGTTATTTAAATCATACAATATTTTGTTGTTTCACGGTTGTTTCAAGTCCATCAAGTGCACTTTTAAATGACAACAAGTAAATAACAAGTAAATAAATGGCGATGAAATCTCTAGAACGACATTATGAATGTTTTATGCGCAGTAACGAGGCTTAGTGTTAATGTGACCCCAGTCAGAGACAGTATTGGAAAATGTTTGTTTATATCAAAGTGTAATTCTTCTATTGTGCATGGTACTTGAAATAAAATATCACATGATCAACCATACATTTGTCATCGTGTGTGTGTGTGTGTACAGTTGTCACGGTTCTGTATTTTGTTATAGGTAGTCACAGTCACAAATGGTTGGACCCTTGGGAGCAGTCAAACCTTTGGTGGGAATGGGCAGACCAGGGGGGCGTCCGGCTAACATCGGCCTAGACCAGTATTGCACCTCCTACAGACAATCTTACAGTGAGTATAGAATCATCAAACTGTACTTTTTTGTTTGTTTTGTTCTTTTAGGATTATGGACATTGGCATGAGCAGACTGATACTGAAACCAGAGAATATCAGGCCATCAGCGTTAAAACAACAGCCTTTTTCTATGACCCAATTTGAAAACATAAACAGCCATCCATTTTATCTACCACACATCATAATGTTTTGATTGCTTATTTTACTGGAAACATTCAAACCTCTAGACCAATGCAAGAATATTTATTTTCTTTATTATTTTCCCAACTTTTGTCTGGTTTCAGACTTGTAAGTGGTTATTGTGGAATGCAGTAAAGAATCTTCATGCAACCTCTTTTAGAGGAATTGAAGTTCTAAACATCCAATCTGGCCCAAATGGGGAAAAAAATCTGTGAATATAGCATATGTATGTAATATGGATTACTTTAATGATTAATATATGGTACTTTTTCTTTATTTAAAAAAAGTTTTATTATGCATAATTTATTTGTTCTCCACAACTTGTCACTATGAACCACTGAATGGAAAAGAGCACTGTACGATTCTTCAAAACGTCTACTTTTGTATTCAACAGAAAACAATAAATACGGGTATATATATATATATATATTTATATATATATATATATTTATATATTTATTTATTTATTTATAATATAAATTATCATTTCGGTCAGCAAAAATAATTATTGCCCAATATATCTGTATTGGTGCATCCTGATTTCACCTTTAGAAATCCTGTAGAGATTTATTTGTGTATTGTGGAATATAGGATGTTGAATTTTTCATGAGTTGTGTCCTCCTTTATCCAGGTAAAGAGTTATTCCAGTCATGTCTCGGTCATCATTTTGGGACGGGTTACTCTGCCAACCACCGTCCTGTTCTGTACTACAGCTCCAGCCTGGATCGCTATGATAATCCACAGTTTGGGTGAGACCCAGATTGTGTGTGTGTTCGAGATCACACACATTTTACACTCCAAAGCCTTTTTGCACCTCACTAAATCATTGTAGATGCATATACTTTCCCTTTTCTCGTAGTCTCTCATTGTTGGACAGTTTTGAGTCTCAAACGAAGCGTCATTACCAGCGTCTGGTTCTGCCCGACGGGACGGAGCCTTTGGCCTGCACAGGCTCCAGACACAGAGAGAGCGGATATTTGCAGCTCCAAGCTCAGCCAAGACCTGTGAGAGCCAAAGACACACACATAGAAATGCAGCAGGTTTCAAGGGCACTGTGCCATGTCACTTCACCCTGGCCTCATTGTGCTTTAACTTTCTCTCTCTCTGTGTCTTAGAGAGCAGCGTCCTGTCAGACTGAATATAAAGCCACTTACATTCCTCACCGCCTCAGAGTTTTGGGTAAGTGGTGTGGTTTAAAAATAATGCTTCTTTGTGGATTGATGTTGCATTCTCTAGGTGTTTCAGATCGGTGCGTTTGTGTTTTAGTTGGACCCATAGAAGATAGTGGATACACTAAGGAAGCCAGTCTACAGCCAAATACCTTCCTCCCCCAAAATATTAGCATGGTGTGTATGTGTGTGTAAACTCATTTTAATCTGCTGGCAAAGTCATTGTCAAGATGTTTTTTTAAACTGCACTGATCTATGCTGTAGTCATGATGAGAATCACATAATGAAATCCTTTTTCCAATGTTATGCTGACTCTCTGCTCTGATTGGGTAATGATGGTTGTCAGGATGACGCTCGCAGGACACAGGAAAGTGTGATGAAGACTGACTTCCTTCCCGGATGTTTCCTTCAGGTGGTCTCTCTGTTTCTCTCGTTCTCTGCTATTATTCTGTCCATCAACATCTTGACAATTTTTTTAGATGTGCGTTAGCTGGATGAGGTTTTTGGGCTATTTAATGTGTGTGTGTGTCTTAGGGCAGTGAAGCACTACCAAAACTTGCCTCTCGTGCACTTCGGGAAACTGGATTTACAAGAGAAACCCAGAGGCCTCTGACCAGTTCAGTGAGTATCTCTCTCACTAGATAAACTCTGCAGTTAAGACTACAACAGCTTCTCCGATCAAGGATCAGGGTTCATTGGATGCTCTGCCCACAGGCCTCTGTGCAGGGTGGTGTTGGTAAAGACAGTGGACAGAAGACTAGAACTGCTGAAGCTAGATGGTCCATTGGGCCAATGGTAAATAAAACCAATATATTTTGTCCTCTAGATTTGTGTAATGGTGAAATCTGCACTTTTTTGTTTGGCTATGACTGTTCAAATAGATTTAAATAAACATCCAATATACATTTTACATATATGGAAGATTAGATTAGACCATTCAAAGATAGTTCGCCCAAAAACATCAATTCCATCATCATTTATTCACCATTGTTTCAAATCCATATGACTTTGTCAATTTATTTCTTCTCCATGGCTTTTTCGATTCTTATCTATTCAAATATCTTATCTATTTATTTCTTTATATATTAGTATATATATGTATGTGTGTGAGTGTGTGTGTTTATATATATATATATATATATATAGTCCTTGTGTTCACATGTGTTATAGACAACATATTAAATTTTTCTTCAAATATTACATGTGAATGCATTTTCTTGGACTGAAATATATAGAGGTCCAGATATTTTTTTTCAATTAAAAAAATATATATATTATATATATATATATATACATTTTACATTTATTTTCAAAAATATACAAAAGGAAATCTCAATATATTGATAGAAAATATATTTACATACATTATGAAAAGTATTTTAGAAAATAAATATTTTGTATTTTTTAATATATATATTTAAAATAATATTATGCTGTATGGGATATATAGTTCACCCAAAAATTTAAATTCTGTCATCATTTATTCACCCTCAAGCTGTTCCAAACATTTATGAGTTTCTTTCTTCAGCTAAAAAAAAACTGAATAATGTTAGTATCCAAACAGTTGCTGATCCCCATTGATTTCCATGGTATGGGAGAAAATACAATGGAAATCAATGGCAACTGTTTGTTTACCAACATTCTTCAAAATATGTTAATTTGTGAGTAAATTATGGGGAAATGTAAATTTTTGGTTGAATTATCCTTTACACATTAGTACCTACATGGTACATATTAGTACCTTTTGTAAGTGTACTGTCCCAGTGACAGCTTTTGTACTTTTTATTTTAATAGTGTAGGTTTGTAATTACAAGAGTGTGAGCTAAATCTGTAAATGAAACTGTCAATTAATTTCTCCTACAAGTAAAAAATGAGCTAAATGTGCTCTTCTTCCTAGAAAAGCCATTTAGAAGACAGTCTGTTCTGTGCCAGTTCCGATTTAATGTCACAAAAGCACTCAGAGATGACACGGCTCGCCTCAAACACACTTTGAACAGTCATCCACTCAAAAGACGACTGGAAGTCTGATATATTTTGGTGTGCCGCTGCTGCTTTAAGATGGATTTTTGGAATAGTGTAGTGTACTGGCTGTTCTGTATTCTACAGGGCTCATCAGGATTCGTCCTGAACGCCCCCAACATCACGAGCCTCTCACATACACCAGCCGACCAGCAACACTTCCTCACACACTACCAAAGCAAGTGAGTCACGTCTGTCTATCTCTGTGTCTGTTCCTGGTGTTTGACTGACAAAACTGATTGCTCATTCATTTGAACTGACTGTCTGTGCCTTGTAGACATGGGCATCTACTGCATTACATGGTTTTAAACCTGGGGGTTCAGTGTGTTCTGATTGGTTGCTGGGGGGATGAGTGTATCCTGATTGGTTAAAAAGAGTTATTAAGAAAAACCTGCATGGTTTTCGTCCTTATCATTGTTGCAGTTTTGTGATAAATCATCAGTGATGCCGCAGAGATCAGAATGGCTGAGAGGAGGCATACAGAGACACAGAGAAAGCGGATACAGTGGACGAGACACAGATAGGTACACACATACACACCTCATGTGCTTGAATTCATGTACACCTGAACGCTTGTTAATAACATCCTCTGTTTGTTTCTCTCTTTCACACAGGTTTAATCTTAGTGGATTTAATGTCCTAGCTTCACAATAAACCTGAAATATTCATTTCAACATAATACTGTCAAACTCTGCTTGATCGTTTCTACTTGACATTTTCAGACAAAATTATTTTGCTTTAATTTAGAGGTGTTGTCTGTGCATCATACTTAGGGTTAGCTATTTTAACAGACCCTTGACACTATTCAACTTTAATGCATTAAGCGGAGAATAATTAACATCAATCATTTTGAGCAAGTTGTGTAAAAACTATTGAGCAACATAATTATTGATGTAAGACTGAATGCAAGACCAGGAAGTGTTGCTTAACTGTGTTCAGCAGATTGTGTTGAAGAAAAATTCACGCTCTTACACAGATTGCAATGCATACACCAATACACACAGATATGCACAAATTATGTACACAAATTCCTAGCCATGCGAGAAAGGAGTGGCACCAAATGAAAGCTCAGCTGGCTGGCATATGGTCACAGTTATGGTGCCTGCTTAAGTTGGTGTGTGTGTGTGTGTGTGTGTGTAAGCTTCTCTCTCTCATCTCAGGGCCAATGCTCACTCTCCCACACAGGCAGATCATTCATTATCCTTAATAATCCTTGCAAGAAAGGGAGAATAGGGACTGAATTGAATAAAGGAACACTGGTCTTTTTACTTCATGCTTAACACTGAAAAAGTGACGCAAATGCTTGTCTATAAGTGCAGAGGTCTTGTTATTTTGCAGTAAATTGAGCAGTTTGAGCATTACCAATCAAGCATTCATTTTATTATTGTTCATACATGATTTGAAGCAAAAAACAATTAATATTTGATGTTTGATTCATCATTTGCAAAATATGGACATAAAGGACACCTTAAATTTGCATGGTATAAAATAAATAAATCTCATATTTACACGAGAGAGCCAATTATCAACTATTTAGAAATATAGAAAATTATCAACCATTTAGAACTCCCTAGCAATGCACCAGCAACCACATAGCAACACCCTGGCACTGTGTTTGATATTGAATACTGTAGCTAATACGTTTAGTTGAAAAAATGCTTCTCAATTGTTAAATAGTATGTTCTGTATGGTAGGAATGTTTGCAGTATGAATGTTTGTAGTCAGAATCTCAATGGAGAATTTTCACTTACTATTTTATGAATACTGTGATTTCCGACATACTACCGGAGATATTTTGGATGAAAACGGGAGGCTTCTGACTGTCCCATTAACTGCCATGTAAAATACAGAAGTATGTGAAAGACATCATCAGAATAGTCAATCTGCCATCAGTGGTTCAATCTGAGTTTTATGAAGCGACAAGAATACTTTTTGTACGTGAAGTCTGTGTCTCTCGCATCACCACAGAACCATTTTAGAGAATACCACTGAATGCAAGCAGCGTACGCTCTTCTGTCTGCCGCGCTGCAAGGACGCGCTGTTTTCATTCAATAAAAAGCATAAAAACATGTAGAAAACGTATCCTTGTGGTACGGCTGAAACAGAAGTGCATACGCAGTTTGCGTTCAGTGGATGTTCTCCAAAATGGCGCTACGGTGATGCACAGAGACACCGAGGAGACAAATTGTTGAATAAAGTTTAGTTTTCTTCATGTACAAAAAGTATTCTCGTCGCTTCATAACATTACAGTTGAACCACTGATGGCGAATGTCTCTTTCATACTTTTCTGGACCTTGACAGTGCAATTTACTTGGCAGTCAATGGGACAGTCCCAAGCCTTCCCGGTTTTCATCCTTAATATCATAAATTGTGTTCTGAAGACAAACAAAGCTTTTACAGGTTTGGAACGACATGGGGGTAAGTGATTAATGACAAAATTTTCATTTGGGGCAGAGTAACCCTTTAAGTAAATGTGAAAATCAATTCTCACATTGCAGTTTTCTAGCCTTGCAATTACACTTTTAATGGCTTACAGCGTAAAACAAACCAACTGTAATATACAAGCAAACATGCTCTACTTGTGAGCAAAATCATATGCACTGGACAATGATGGCCCCTCCTGTCACAATGGCTCGGATTACATTTCTAACACCAGATGACTTCTGCTGGGATCTGGCAGTGACAGAGAATTATTACTGTGAGTGCCTGTTACAAGGCTATGAAGCTTCAAGCGCCGCAGAGGCGATCCAGTGTTCATTCACGGCTTGCTATGCAGCTGACCTTGGGAGAATGGCGTTAACATAAACTAGCAGTAAGCCGCTAAATGATTAAGCACAGAGACTATGTTCTCCCCTTCAGGCCTGGACTGTGTCAGAGCACTCAGCCACTCCGCAGATACTCGATACTTGCTGCCTGAGGATCCAGCGCTAACGGCTATGCCAAAATATCTTAGAGCGACTTATTCCTTCAAAGAGGGAATATAATGAGCAGTCAAATTGAGATAAAAGAGTTTTTAGGCCTAATCTGTGCTGTTTTTTACGTTTTTTATTGTTTTATTGACTGTCAGGCAAATTTGAAGTGTTATTCATTATGCCATGTAATAACACAAATGTAGGGGGGCGAGTTCTGCACCAAAGTTTAATTCACCCAAATGTGAATATTCAGTGGTTAATTACTAACCCATAATGCTGTTCCAAACCCGTAAGTCCTTCGTTCATCTTTTGAACACAAATTCAGATATTTTTGATGAAATCCGAGAGCTCTGTGACCCTGCATAGACAGAAACGCAACTAAAATGTTCCCATGCCCAGAAACTTAAAAAATACTCTATGGGGCATCATTGGTTCAACCACAATTTTAAGAAGCTACAAGAATATTTTTTGTGTGCAAAAAAAAAAGGAAAATAACAATACAAAAATTATTTTCCGCCAAATCATGTCTTCCGCCATTAGCGAGAGTCCCTCTGCTCCTAAACAGTGCATGTGCCTGGTGCTTTCATTTTTGGGTGAACTGTCCCCTTTAATACATGTTTCAATGTGTCAGATTGAATGTCTTCTTGAAGCAATTGTAATGGTGATTTCTGTTTTAGTAAACACAACAAAGAGTACGTTTTTATGAAAGGCAAGAGTCTGTTTACCTCAAAATAGCAACCATCAACCACTTTTTTGATGTCTTCCACAGCTGAAAGAAATCACAGCTCTACCTGCCAGTGTCAACACAACCCATCCCACCAAAAGCAAATGTGCATGGCTCAGGTGTCTTTGAAACAGCCAAGTTTCACTATGCAAAGCATTCCTTTATTCTCATCTGCCAACTGCAAGTTCTTTTCCCTTTCTCAGAGTATGCACTTCATCTGAGATGCCTCAGTAACATACTGTAAGTATTTGACTGTTTGCCTG
>NW_020529059.1:0-80088 GCF_003368295.1 Carassius auratus
TAGTTATATTGGATCATGCCCCACATTCTATCGACTTGAATTTTATGTTAAAGGGAGGATGAATCAGTGGAGGTTTGATTCAGGATTATTATCTGATGAACAATTCTGTGAGTATATCGGTAATAATATTGATGTATTTATTGAAACTAATAAGTCAGAATCAGTTTCATCCTCTTTATTATAGGAAACATTCAAAGTGGTAAATCATTTTCATATATGGGTTATAGGTATAAGCAAAGAAAACAAAAATTGCAAGACCTGGTTACTTCCATTATTGAGATTGACAGGCAGTTTATTAATAATCCTTCCCCTGACCTGTATTCAAAGAAGTTGGAGTTAAAAACTGAATTTGATTTGCTTAGTACAAAGAATGTTGAATTTATGCTTTGAAGAACTAAGGCTAATAATTATGAATATGGAGAAAAATCTGGTTGATTACTGGCATCCCAGCTTAAGGGACTAGCTGCCTCTCGACTAATTAATCAGATCTATGATTCTTCTGGCTCTTTAACTAAAAATCCATATGATATCAATGATGTTTTTTTTTTATCTTATTATTCAAACCTTTATAAATCAGAATCTCCTGGGCCCGGTTTTTCAAAAGGTTTAATCCGGATAAAATTGATCCAGATTTAGTAATCCTTTTTTTGCAATCCGTGATCGCGTAATCCAGTTTACTTTTGGAGCCAGTTTTTTAAAGCAACATCGGATTGGATCAATCTGATCCAGATAGGAATTTTTCAGGATTACCAAATCTGGATAACCAGTGCTGAAACAGGATAGGAAATAACAAGGTAGAAGAACTAGATATGTAAAGAGCAACAAGTAGAATAGCCAGTTTGGGGTCAATATAAGTTTATTTTTATTTGAAATGAAAACCCACACATTAAAAAATAAATAAAATAAAAAATAAAAACAAGAAAAACCCCACCCCATCCTCTTCCAGCAGTCCGCTCATCTGAGACCTACAACACAAACACTGTACATTGAGGATAAATTATAACAAGTATCAAGTATAGATGTACTGAAAAAAAAAAAAAAGACTTAATGTAAAAAAATATTTTCGATTGTGATGAATATATATATCAATAAGTGACAGAATAAAATATATTGGGTCCCACTTTATATTAGGTGGCCTTAACTACTATGTACTTACATAAAAAAATAAGTACAATGTACTTATTGTGTTCATATTGTATTGTAAAACACTTTTGCTGCTATTGAGGTGGGATAGGGGTAAGGTTAGGGAGAGGGTTGGAGGTATGGGTAAGTTTAAGGGTGGGTTAATGTGTAAAGTATGGGTCAACAGTGTAATTATACATGTAATTACAGAAATTAAATACAGATGTAATTACATGTGGTTTTTAAAAAATATAAGTACAATGTAAAAACATGTATGTACACAATAAGTACATTGTACTAAATTATTAATTAAAATGTAAGTACATAGTAGTTAAGGCCACTTAATATAAAGTGGGTCCATATATTGTTTTTGGTCAATTTTGACAGCTGTTTGGGGTATTATTTTATGAGGCCAAACTCTTTCTACTTTGCTGTAGGCCTATACTGAAAGGCAGAATACGTTAAAGCCTACTTAATCACTGTAGCCTGACGGATGAACTAATAAAATTAAAACCTTATGAATAAATAGGATATCTTGTAAGATACTGCATGATTCAAATATAGTATTATTTGATACATTTTTAAAGTTTTCATTACATTTTGGCCTTGAAATCCACGCTGAATCCACCCTTCTGGGCCCGGTTTTTCAAAAGTAATCCAGTAGGATTTTGGATAACGGATTGGATCAAATCTTGAAAATGTGTTTTTCAAAAGAAAAAACGGATTACATAATCGGATTAGATCACATAATCCAATCTTGGTTTTGATCCGGATCAAACCTTTAGTTTGGGTTTTTTTAGAACTTTTTTGTAGGATTTGGATCACTTTGATCCAAAAAATCTGGATTAAACTGATCCCATCAGAAGGGTGGATTCAGTGTGGATTTCATGGCCAAAATGTAATGAAAAAATTTATCAAATAATACTATATTTGAATCATGCAGTATCTTACAAGATATCCTATTTATTCATAAGGTTTTAATTTTATTTGTTCATCCGTCAGGCTACAGTGATTAAGTAGGCTTTAACACATTCAGCCTTTCAGTATAGGCCTACAGCAAAGTAGAAAGAGTTTGCCCTCATAAAATAATCCCCCAAACAGCTGTCAAAATTGACCAAAAACAATACATTTTATTCTGTCACTAATTGATAAATATATTCATCACAATCGAAAATATTTTTTGACATTAAGTCTTTTTTTTAATTCAATAAATCTATACTTGATACTTGTTATAAATATCCTCAATGTACAGTGTTAGTGTTGTAGGTCTCAGATGAGCGGACTGCAGGAAGAGGATGGGGTGGGGGTTTTCTTATTTTTTTTTTTTTATTTTTTTTTTTTTAAATGTGTGGGTTTTCATTTCAAATAAAAACAAACTTATATTGACCCCATACTGGCTATTCTACTTGTTGCTCTTTACATATCTA
This sequence comes from Carassius auratus, assembly GCF_003368295.1. Lineage (NCBI taxonomy): Eukaryota > Metazoa > Chordata > Actinopteri > Cypriniformes > Cyprinidae > Carassius > Carassius auratus. Next base: position 2,550 of record NW_020529059.1, read on the forward strand.
TAGTTCTACATTGTGATTTCCTATCCTGTTTGAGCACTGGTTATCCAGCACTGGTTATCCAGATTTGGTGATCCTGAAAAGTTCCTATCCGGATCAGATTGATCCAATCCGATGCTGCTTTAAAAAACTGTCTCCAAAAGTAAGATGGATTACATGATCACGGATCACAAAAAAAGGATTACTAAATCCGGATCAATTTTATCCGGATTAAACCTTTTGAAAAACCGGGCCCTGATGGGATCAGTTTAATCCAGATTTTTTGGATCAAAGTGATCCAAATCCTACAAAAAGTTCTAAAAAAACCCAAACTAAAGGTTTGATCCGGATCAAAACCAAGATTGGATTACGTGATCTAATCCGATTATGTAATCCGTTTTTCTTTTGAAAAACACATTTTCAAGATTTGATCCAATCCGTTATCCAAAATCCTACTGGATTACTTTTGAAAGACACGGCCCTGGGGATGATTCCATCATGGATAATTTTTAGACAGTCTAGATATTCCTTGTATTGAAACAGCTGTTATCTGAAGATCTTGATAAGCCTCTACATTTAGAAAAGATTTTAAAAGGTCTTCAGCTTATGCAAAGTGATAAGGCAGCAGGTCCGGACGGCTTTCTGATTGATTTCTATTAAAGGTTTGCTAATCAACTAGCATCTTTATTGTTAGACATGTACAATGATTCCTTAGTCAATGGCTCTCTTCCCTTAACTCTCACTCAAGCTTCTATTTCGCTTATACTCAAGTGTGATAAGAACCCAGTTGAATGTAGCATTTGGAGGCCTATTAGTTAAATTCAGATGTTACATTTTTAGCCAAGGTGCTGGCTTGCCGTCTAGATCCCTGTCTTCCTAAAATAATCTTTGAAGATCAGACTGGTTTCATTAGGGGGCTACAATTATCTTCAAATATTCGACGTCTCCTAAATATTATATTTTCTGCATCCACTTCTGCATCCGGTGAGATGATTATTTCATTGGATGCACAAAAGGCTTTTGACCGAGTTGAGTGGAACTATTTATTTGCTGTTTTAGACAGATTTGGTTTTGGCTCTTTTTTTACATCATGGATACGTCTTTTGTACACCGCACCTGTTGCCAATGTTAGAACCAATTTTCTGTGTTCTCAGTATTTTCCCCTGTCAAGAGTGTCCTCTTTCTCCATTATTGTTTGCCTTAGCAATAAAACCTCTTTCTATAGCTTTGAAAAATTCCATGCTCTTTTCAGGTATCAGGGATGGGATAGAACATTGAATCTCACTCTATGCTCATGACCTTCTGCTTTATGTTTCAAACACAGTTCGCTCAGTCTCTTATTTGTTGCATATTTTAACACTTTTGGATTCTTTTCTGAATATAAACTTAATATAAATAAAAGTGAATGTTTCACAGTTAATAATTAGTTTTGTTACCTAGGAGTAAATATTTCACATTCCTTTGATCTATATTAAAACAATTTTTCTAAATTGCTCACACAAGTTAAATTAGATTTGCAATGTTGGGATAAGCTGCCTCTTACTTTATTTGGTAGGAAGCAGTCAACTAAAATGAATATTTTACCTACATTTTGTTTCTTTTTCAGACCCTCCCAGTTATTTTTACCCAAGTCCTTCTTCAAACTGCTAGACGGGGCTATTTCTACTTATATATGGCAGGGCAGACCTCCTAGGATAAGTAAGACATATCTTCAGAGACATAAAAAAGGTTTAGCACTGCCTCATTTTTTGATTTACAGTACTACTGGGCAGCAAATATTAGCAAAATTAATAGCTGGTACAACTCCCCCCATTTAGATTGGTGTAAGTTAGAAGCAAAGTCCTGTTCTTCATCTTCACTCCTTGCCTTGGTTTGTGCTCCTTTATCCATCGCCCCTCAAAGGTTACTACAAATCCAGTAGTTTCCACTTCTCTTAGGATCTGGAGGCAATTCAGACAACATTTTAAACTTGCTGCTCTTTCTCTTTATGGCCCCATTAACAAGAATCATTTATTTATTCCTTCAACTCTAGATTCCGCTTATGCTTCATGGGAAAACAAAGGGCTTGTATATTTTTTTGATTTATTTATTGATGGAGTTTTCGCAACTTTTTTGGATCTTTCAGTAAAATGTAATATACCACAATTTAACTTGTTTCGTTTCTTTTAAGTACGTAACTTTGTTCAATCTCATTGTCCTTCTTTTCCAGTCTTGCCTGAATCCTCCTTATATGAGAATTGTCTAATACATACCCTTACGAAAGGAAAATATATTTACCAGTATATTTCTTAAAATATATTGTGATATATTGTAATATATTATTTTCCCTTTTTATTTTCTAATATTGTATATATTTGAATACATTTAATAATATATTGATGATACATATATTATATAATACATTGCAAAATATACAAATGATTGCTGCTTTCAATATATTGCAATATATTGGAAAAAATAAATATATATAAGAATATATGCCTAATATATTACATGATATTTTCCAATATACTGCAATATATTTTTGTTTCATAAGGGTAAACATAGGTCTATATCCTTTTTATACAATTTAATTCTCCCTTACGTTCTCCCTTCATCATTTCGGCTTAAACATCAATGGGAAGAAGAACTCGGATGTAGTTTGGATTCGGATTGGTGGGAATTGGCTGCTGGTAAAGTTAACTCTTTTTCATCATCCTGTGCCAGACTGAGTCTGATTAAATGGGTGTGGATGCCACTTGCAATAGGTGTTCCTGCAGATCACACCCACATGTTTTTTTTTTTTTTTTTTTTTTTCTGGGAAGATTTTTGGTATTTCTTTTATGATACTTTTTCTAAAGTTTTGAATATTTCCCTTGAACCATGTCCCCAAATTGCCATTTTTATTCTCCCATCGGATTTGAATAAATACACAAAGTATATTGATGCTCTTGCCTTTGCCTCACTGATAGCTCGTAGAAGAATTTTACTGCACTGGAAGTCTTCTAAATCTTTTATTAGAAGATTTGTAAAAACTGGGGTCCTCTACATGACTTTGTCAAAAATACACCACTTATCTTTACTCATTTATAACATGTATTTTTTTTTTTCTGTGTAGTCTCTTGTTAATTTTTTCTGTCCCATTTAATTATGTATAATTGTCCATTTTTATTTATTTATTGAAATTGTACTTATGTTTTATTCTCCTCCTTTGGGTTTACTGAGGGTTGTGACTGTTCATGTTTGTGTCCACCCTTAGAAGTTGTTAATAGAAAAATGGAATGTATATATTTATTATTATTGCTCTTTCATTGTATTTAGTATATTCCAAAAAAAAAAAAAAAGCTCCGTTCTTCTCTGGAACACAATTTAAGATATTTTTTATGAAAACCTTGAGGCTTGAGACTGTCCCATAGACTGCCATGTAAATAACAGTGTCAAGGTCCATAAAAGGTATGAAAAGTTGTCGTCAGAATACTCCATCTGCCATCAGACATGCAATCTGGGTTATATGAAGCGACAGGAACACTTTTTGCAAAAATAACGACTTTATTAAATAATTCCTTTGTCAACAGTCTCCTCTGTGTCACTCCATATCACCGTGCGCTGTTTCTATGTTTTTGTAGAAGAGCATATGCAGCACGGTATTTACTTGGCAGTCTATAAGACAGTCTCAAGCCTCCAGGTTTTCATCCAAAATATGTTAAATTGTGTTCTGAAGACGAACAGAAGTTTTACGGGTTTGGAATGACAGGGGTAAGTGATTAATGACAAAATTTAAATTTTAGGATGAAGTGTCTCAAATTGTTAAAAAGTATATATATATTTTTAAAGAAAATATAATATTAATGAAATAAATGTCCATTTTTATGACCGTTTTTTAAAGTGCACATTGTCAAATTAAAAGTTTTACTTTACATTTTAAATAATGTAATGTACTTTATCACATATTAAGTACCTGATTGTAATTCTTAACTGTTAGTTGACCTATAGGCCTGTATGTCTTAGAGAAAGCTGTTACCATAGGGCCATGCTAACCAGTAAAACCTTAACCTCCTGGTTAAGCAACTAAACACAGCAACAATGGCTTAAACAAAATTAAGAATTTAGAGGCAGAGTTATCCATTCACCTGACAAATGGTAATCGAGTACAGGAAACCTGTGTGAAAACCGTCAGCTGAATTCGCAATAGCATAATATTTTCTTATTTGGGAAGATCTGAATATTTTTAGTTTTTATGTTACAAAGCTAGTATGTAATTGCACCTCCCACATAGGTGTTTTAAAGCATGCAGTAACACTCTGCAGAATGTTTTTACCATTACCTTTCCCGTCTTCTCCTCGACGTTGATATTATTTACATGAAGGATATGGTCCTGTTGCAAGTGATTGTCACTGATCTCATTGCTTAAGCAGATTTGAGCATGTATCTGCAATTTATGTTCTAGATTTTGGATATTTTTGCACAGTTTTCAGCAAAGCACTCATGTTTCATGTTGATTTCAGTTGTTAGTAAAATGATAATTTATCCTAGAACCGTTATCTTTGGTCAAAATTGTGTTGACAGAGCTTGAGCTTGCAGACAGTGTTCTTTGGAGGATTGTTAAGCGTTGTACAGTGTAAAATGGAACTACAGAAAGCATCAAACGGTCACCATATTCCCAACTCTGACAAAAATATTGAGAATGGGTAAGTTTCAACATCAAAACAAGAGGAACTATCACTATCACAAAAAGTTCACAAATTTTACATGACATCATATCTTCTAGCTTGTAACTTTTTCTGCCTATTAATGCAAAGCTTGGTTTGAAAGATACTAGGGATCTGAAACTCAGATCTGTTAAAAGACTATCATTAAATCAGATCAATTTTCACTTGCATGTTGGGGTAGCCAGTAATGTTATCTCATACATGTATTTTATATATAATATATTAAACCAAATCAGTATTTCTATTAATATTTTAAATTAACTTTTATATTTTCTATTTCATTTTTTTCTTAGTGTAATTCCTAGTAATTTTTATTAGTTTTTGTTTTTTAATAAAGTATCATTTAAATATTTAGTTAAAAATTTTATTTCAGTTAGGATCAGTTCGTAATCGGTATGTTATCAGTTAGAAATTTTAGTACTTAAGCTTATTATATATGTTTTCATCTAATTTATTTCAGCTTTATTAACATTTAAATTAACAATTTTGCTTTTGATAAAAAACAATCCAGTAACCATTTGGTAATTTGAGCCAAGTGCATTACTGCATTAATGTAATTAGAGATGAATCTTATATCCTAAGGGACCTCACCTGGTCAAAAAGTGAATCAGTAGCTTTTCCTGGATTTTATTTGTAAATATTTCCAATGCAAGATAAATAGAGCTCAAAACAGAGCATTTCAAATGTACCATTGTTACATGCAAAAAAAAAATTTTTATTACACAGATCTGATGCACTTGAAAACATGACAGAGGGTGATGCCTTTCTCCCCAGTAAGAGTAATGGAAAGACAGAAACTCAGTTTACAGATGTGAGTATCCAGATTTCAGAACTGCCTTCACAAAAATGTACTGTATAAGGCTGGATGAAACTGATTCGAATGATGTAAAAGACTCACAAACATAGACCCTCTATATTACAGTTAAGAATAATGTGTAATAGTAGGAATTACTTCTAACTACTCTGTCCTAGTAATAGTTTGTGGCGTTAATACAGAGGAAAAGTCAGTCTACTATTTAAGTTAAAAGAACTTATTCAGATAGACATACAGTCCGTGACTAACACAACATTCAACTTGTATTGCAGTTTGTGGGAAAGACTTCTTTCGGAATGTCTGTTTTCAACCTCAGCAATGGCATCATGGGCAGTGGAATTCTGGGACTGGCTTATGCCATGGCCAACACTGGAATCATCCTTTTTGTGTAAGTCAAACTACACTTCCAATCAAGCATTTGTATTTAGGTTGATTTATGGTATAAATACATAATAAAAATAAAGTTTATTGAAGGTGTGATAGTAAAAAATTAGTTCTAGTCTTTCTTTTATGTCATAAACATAATGAGTAATGAGTCTTTCTGGTATATGCTCATAGTTACAAATGTAAACAGAACATTTCAGGTTCTAGAGAAGTGGAAAGTCTCTCTTTGGCATTTGGCTGCATTTTATTCATATCTCTGTCTTTCTGTCTCTCTGTCTGTCTGGCTGTCTGTCTGTATCTCTGTCTGTCTGTCTGTATCTGTTTCTGTCTGTATCTCTGTCTCTCTTCTGTATGTCTGTCTTGGCGTATCAGTTAAATTCAAAATTGCTTTATTGGCATGAATGTAAATGAAACAATATCACCGAATCTTAGTATACATATGCAAAAAATAAAAAAATAAAAAAAAATAATAATAATACTAATATAACAATAATAATGATTAAATGAACATCACAGTAATTGAACTGAATATTATAACATCTTAGAATATTAAATTGTAACAAATTATAACATGTGAACATGTTATACCACAGTGTTTAACTTACATAGAAACACACAAACATTCTTAGGATCACTGTGGTGCAAAGTAGGGTAACACACTGAGGTCACACACACACACACACACACACACACGTTCACCTGCTGTCTCTCAGGCTGTGGCGCGTCCACATGTATCTCGCAGCCAGTGCTGCTGTGTGTCCCTCTCCTAATAGTATCTTTATTTGTTCTGTTTCTGGCTGTAAAGTTCTTTATTAAGTTGGTGAATTTGTTAAAGTAGAGGTCTCTTATGGACATGTATTTCTGACAGTGAAGGAGGAAGTGGGTCTCTGTCTCGATCTCTCCTGTCTGACAGTGAGCACATACTCTTTGCTCTCTGGGTAACCAGCTCTTTCTGTGTCTGCCGGTCTTGATGGCTAGATGGTGCTCAGGATCCGTCTCTGCTTTGTGTCTCTGACATTCTGGAGATAATCTTAAAATTCATAATCTGAATTTTAATTTACTTTTTTGTTTTAGTTTCTTGATCCCAATGTTCCAGATATGTATTTTTAGATTGTTTTTATTTTGATAAATGTCTGTATTCATGTCTCTCTTTCTGTCTGTCTGCATCTCTGTCTGTGTGTCTGTCTGTATCTCTGTCTGTATCTCTGTGTGTCATTAATGAGATTAGAAGTTAGATTTGTGTCTCTGTCATCTCCTTGTCGACTGGTGATAATATCCCGATCAAACTGCATTTTGTGCCGCCTAATCGTGATTACATTAGCAATACTGAAAGTCAAATGACCGACTGATGAGCAACCTATAAGAAATAATGTTGTGGGGAAAAGATTTAACTGATTATCCATCTACACAGGTAAAAAAAATTGTCAGTGGATTTTGTTTTGGAACTCTTTTTTGACTTTTATTTTTACTCCCCCAAAGACAGAAAGACATACAGGTTTGGAACAAAATGAGGTGGTTATATTTAGATGAAAATCATTTTGGGTGAACTATTCTCGCTATCCACATGGAAAGTTGCTTTTAGCTGTTGTTGCTTAGTTTTATCATTTGTTTAACCTGTTTGCAGAATCCTGTTGCTATTCATCGCTGTTCTCTCTGCCTACTCCATACACCTGCTTCTGGAGTGTGCAGGAGTGGTTGGTGAGGAACTTTCTCTTTTTATCTTCAAGACAATCCTGATAACATCACACTCTATGTTAAAATGCATCTTGACTTTTTCTGAACTTTCCATTCTGTTTCTTTGTGTGTGTAGGGATCCGTGCATATGAACAGCTCGGGAACCATGCATTTGGTCAACCTGGGAAAATATTAGCAGTATGCATTATAACAATGAATAACATTGGAGGTAAAATTAGATATATTATACATTCAAGTCACCCACAACGTCAAAAAGACATGACAGCTGATAAAGCAAAGTCAGGGATAAGCACTTAAAGCAATATGATCAATGAATACAGATGTACTACAACACTCAGTGTTTCTTTCTTTGATCCAACAGCAATGTCCAGTTTCCTGTTCATTGTGAAAATGGAGTTACCTCATATTATTCAGGGTCTTCTGCCAGATAACTCGGAGTGAGTACCAGAACACAGTACTGATCCTGATGTGCCGGATACAGTGAGGTTCAGAACTGTAAAACTTTTAATATTCTGAAAAAGATAAAATAAATAAACCTTATCTTAAATAAGTGAAAAATATTTATATAGATTATATACTATTTCAAGGTCACTAATTCAAATAAGCAAATTTGTGACATTGAGCATCTGAACTCCTATCAAAGGTATCATTTTCATTTCAAACTCTCTATGTATGCAGTTAAAACAAGCTCTTAAGCATCCATTCTGATTTTCACAATAATATCACTCCTTCTGACATGACATGTGGTGTAAAACATTTACATTTATTCTCTTTGTCAGTTCCTGGTTTGTTGACGGGAGGTATCTCATCATTATCGTCAGTGTCTTGGTCATTCTTCCCCTGGCATTGTTGAAACAACTTGGTGGGTTCTTGCCTTCTTTCCTCACATTCTTTCATTTAGTTTTCTCCCTCTGACATTTGTCATTTCATTATATTTCATAATAATCACAATCACACATCTGCACTAAAGATCATTTGAGTTCACCAAACAATGCTCAGTGAAATTTCACAGGCAAAGGAATCAATGCAATTGTGTTTGGAAAAGGTTCTTCAAGCAGATTTCGCTAATTTTCAAGATGGATATGTGATTTCGCAACATACTGTACAACAGAAAGCAGGTTGCTAATATGACTGGGTGGGGTGTAATGAAGGCATTTTTTATAGATATACATTTTATCAGTATCTACCAGTTGAGTTTGAAAAATTATTCAAATTGGTATGGCATGAATGTAAATCCATTTATTATGTATGTATGCATTTATTTTAGGGTATCTGGGCTACACCAGTGGTTTCTCCCTCAGCTGCATGGTCTTCTTCCTTATATCTGTAAATCCACTTTCAGTCCTACATACAGTATAAAAACACCAGTCTACATTAATAATGACTGTCATCTAATTATGACATATAAAAGCATCTCTCTCTATTGTATCTTATTAGGTCATCTACAAGAAGTTTGTCTCAGAGTGTCCTGATGAACACAGCTATAACAAAACTGTGCCCACTGAAAGCATATACAACTCCATCAATGACATGTGTGAAGCTAAACTTATAACTGTCAACCCAGAGGTTAGAGATATAAAGTGCAAATCGGACAATTATGTGTCATTTTTGCTTCACATGAAATGCAGTGAATTAATCAGTTAATTTCATGTTTTTTATTCATTACAGACTGCTTTTACCATTCCCATTATGGCGTTTGCTTTTGTGTGTCACCCTGCAGTGTTGCCCATTTACACAGAACTCAAAAAGTAAGACTGGTGCTACTCTTTTGTTCAATCACATTGGATTTAAAAATAATTTTATTATGTACTGATATATTTGCTTTTTTGTCTCCTTACTTTAGTCCAAGCAAGAAACATATGCAAAATGTTGCTAATATCTCTATTTTGGCCGTGTTTGTCATGTACCTGCTGACTGCCATCTTTGGCTACCTCACCTTCTATGGTAAGAGAAAGTAAAAAAAAAAAAAAAAGCACTGTATCTGGAATTGTCATTTACAATGAACCATGGTAAATAATAAAAGTACCAGAATTTCAAGGTTTGTGATATTTGAAAAAGTTTGAACAATCAGTGTGTGTCTACATATGTGCAGGAAATGTGGAGTCCGAGCTTCTGAATATGTACAGTAAAAATGACACCCTGATGCTGTGTGTTCGGCTGGCTGTGCTGATAGCAGTGACACTGACCGTTCCCGTGGCACTTTTCCCGGTACTTTCATTATTTCTAATTCTTTCATTACTTATTGCTTGCATACAATTCCTCATTATCATACTGGCTGAGTGTTGACAGTACTTCATTGTTTTTCTCCAGATTCGTTGTGCTGTTTTTGCAGCTTCTTTTCCCAGATAAACCTTTCCACTGGGTGCGTCACATCTCCATCGCTGTTTGCCTCCTCTTCTTAGTCAACCTGCTCGTCATCTTTGTGCCCAACATTCGTGACATCTTCGGCTTCATCGGTAAGTCAGATATGGCTCATAGAGGATTTAATGGTCACATCAACATAATCAAAATACAGAACTGAGCTTAATGAATTTTGTTTTAGGTGCCACATCTGCTCCCAGCCTCATTTTTATTCTTCCAGGAATATTCTATATTTACACCGTCCCTGAAGAAAAGGAGCCATTGAAATCTCAGCCAAAGATCCAGGTTAGAATCAGAAAGGATGTAAGTAGAACATTCACAGATCTATGGCTTCTTTTTTTCTCACTTTGTGTTATGTTTTCCAGGCGATTGCATTTGTGACACTGGGTTTCATCTTCATGATTATGAGCATTACGTTCATCATAATCGAGTGGGTCACCGGAAAGAAGACGTCGGTTTCCCACTGAGAGAGCACCACCGGATTCCAAACATTAAAGACCAAATCTAATACAGAACACAAAACTCTTGAACCTGCAACGTCTGCATCAGGTTCAGTTTCATTTAGTTTGTTAGATATCAAACAACTAATCCTTAAACAATAAACAGATAATTTAGATTTTGTATCCCACATATTACATTTGGTCTGAAACCTTTGCACCCCACTGTATGTGAATTTCAGTTAATTTCATTTTTAAAGAAATAATGGGCAGTTTGATTATTCAACATTCCTAAAAGCAGCTTATAACATTATTTAATACGGAAGAGTGTACAATTTGTGATGAATTCCAGCATTGTTTTAAGCACAATGCTTCAATGGCAGAGTATGAACCTGAAGTTAATGGATTTTTATTGGTATGTTTTTGTCTAGTTACATCAGAGAAATGAAATCTACAGTACAAGATGTCTTTTAGTAAACAATTAGTGTTTAGTGCAGTTCTAATCACCATCATATAACAACATTTCTTTACTCTGTTTAAGAGAGGAGAAGGAACATAAATATGTAGCAGTATTCCAGAAACACATGACACTGCTGGGGATTTTTCATGTTGAATGTCATTTTGTTTGTTGAATAATAATAATACTTTTTGAACATCTTGAAAATGAGAATACTTTTAACAAACTTGGGAAAAAAAATAATTGTGGTTAATGGTGAAATGTTGTGATTCAGTGACGAGAAATTCCACTTCAGAAATGGGCCAGATAATTAACAGTGAAATGTTAATAATTATTATATTAACAATGAAAGTTAATAATTTATTTAATTTTTTATTTTTCTTGTGAAAGGTCACTACAGTATAACACAGCATTGATAGGCCTGCAGAATTTATCATCAATAATAAGCTCACTGAAATGTTCCTGTGGTCATACTATGCCCATCTGCGTTACTTCTCATCAGTATCTGTGAGTTTACATGGACCAGGACTAAAATTGTTTCCTGCTGGTCATTACAACTACTTTATCATAAATGTCAACATGTATGGTTGTTTTGTATAGTCTTTTATGTACATATTGTGTGTGGAATGGAAGAAACCTTCCAATAATTGTTGTAAATAAGTGTATATTATTCTGTGTACATATTCTACAGTCTTTTTCTGCTCTGATTGGGCTTGAATGGTGATCGAAAATAAAACGTAATACTGAACGGATCAATAATCAGTGGGAAGCTTATTAATAGATTTGCATTTAATTTAATTCAAATTTCCTCATGATTGTTTTTATAAAGTGCCTTACATTAAATAAATGGTAACCACGGTAGCATTCCACAATGTTTAATGTTTAGAAATACATTTACATTTAATCATTTAGCAGACGCTTTTATCCAAAGCGACTTACAAATGAGAACAATAGAAGCAGTCAGGTCAACAAGAGAACAACAACAGTATACAAGTGCCATGACAAGTCTCAGTTAGTCTAGTATAGAACGCATAGCCAGGATTATTATTTTTTTTTTATTTTTTTTTTTATTAAATGAACAAAGACAAGAAAAGGAAAAGTACTGGTGTTAGTAGGTTAAGTGCAGGCGAAAAAGATGAGTCTTTAGATGTTTCTTGAAAATTAGTAAAGACTCAGCTGTACGAATTGGGATTGGGAGGTCATTCCACCAGCTGGGCACAGTCCAGGAAAAGGTCCGTGAGAGTGATTTTGAATTTCTTTGGGATGGCACCACAAGGCGTTGTTCACTTGCAGAGCGCAAACTTCTGGAGGGCACATAGGATTTAACCAGTGAGTTTAGGTAAGTTGGTGCCATGCCAGTGGTCGTCTTGTAGGCAAGCATCAGTACCTTGAATTTGATGCGAGCGGCTACTGGTAGCCAGTGTAACCTGATGAGGAGAGGAGTAACATGAGCTTTTTTTGGCTCATTGAAGACAACCCTCGCTGCTGCATTCTGGATCATTTGCAGAGGCTTGACAGTACATGCAGGAAGGCCCGCCAGGAGAGCATTACAATAGTCCAGTCTGGAGAGAACAAGAGCTTGGACAAGAAGTTGGGTTGCTTGCTCTGACAGGAAGGGTCTAATCTTCCTAATGTTGTATAAGGCAAACCTGCAGGACCGGGTCGTTGTAGCAATGTGGTCAGTGAAGCTTAATTGATGATCCATCACAACACCTAGGTTTCTGGCTGTCTTCGAAGGAGTTATGGTTGACGAGCCCAGCTGTATAGAGAAGTTGTGATGAATCAATGGGTTAGCTGGAATCACCAGGAGTTCAGTCTTTGTAAGGTTAAGCTGAAGGTGATGGTCATTCATCCAGCTAGAAATGTCACTCAGACAGGCTGAAATGCGAGCAGCTACCGTCGGGTCATCTGGCTGGAATGAGAAGTAGAGTTGGGTGTCATCAGCATAGCAGTGATAAGAAAAGCCATGCTTCTGAATGACAGATCCTAAAGATGTCATGTAGATGGAGAAGAGAAGTGGTCCAAGTACTGAGCCTTGAGGAACCCCAGTAGCAAGGTGGTGTGACTTTGAAACATCACCCCTCCAAGACACACTGAAGGATCTGTCAGAGAGGTAGGACTTAACCCACAGGAGAGCAGTTCCAGAGATGCCCATCTTTCTGAGGGTGGACAAGAGAATCTGGTGATTAACAGTGTCAAAAGCAGCAGACAGGTCCAGCAAGGGTACCGAGTACCGAGGATTTTGAAGCTGCTCTTGCTAGTCGCAGGGCTTCAGTAACCGAGAGCAGAGCAGTCTCAGTTGAGTGGCCACTTTTGAAGCCAGATTGGTTGCTGTCCAGGAGGTTGTTCTGTCCAAGGAACATAGAAAGCTGGTTGAACACAGCTCGCTCAAGTGTCTTTGCAATGAATGGAAGAAGGGATACCGGTCTGTAGTTTTCAAGAAGCGCTGGATTTAGAGATGGTTTCTTGAGCAGTGGGCTTACCCGAGCCTGCTTGAATGCTAAGGGAAATGTTCCAGAGTGAAGAGAGGAGTTGATAATGTGAGTAAGTGAAGGTATGACTGAAGAAGAGATCGCTTGAAGGAGGTGAGTGGGGATTGGATCAAGTGGACAAGTAGTAGGATGATTGGACAGGAGAATTTTGGAGACGTCCATCTCTGAGAGTGGGGAGAAGGAGGATAAAGAGTGTGCATCCGTCATTGTGAAGTTGTCCTCGGTCTGCGGTGTGGAGAATTGGTCACTGATGGATCTTGTCTTATTTGTGAAGAAAGCTGCAAAGTCGTCCGCTGTAAGAGTCAATGGAGGAGGCGGCGGATTAAGAAGAGAAGAGAAAGTCTTGAAGATTGTCCGAGCATCACTGCAGCTGTTAATTTTGTTGTGGTAGTAGGATGTTTTAGCTGTGAAGACATTTGCAGAGAAGGAAGAGAGGAGAGATTGATACACACTGAGGTCCGTAGAGTTTTTTGATTTCTGCCATTTCCTCTCTGCAGCCCTTCGAGGTTCCGTCGAAAGGTGACCTGCGTTGGAGTGTGTGCCACTTCAGGAGTAAGTGCTAGGTTAGCAGTAATGAGGAAGTGATCAGAGGTGTGCAGTGGAGCAACTGAAGAGGTGTCCACAGAGCAACAGCGTGTGTAGATGAGGTCCAGTTGGTTGCCCGATTTGTGAGTCGCTGTAGTAGACACTAGCTTGAGATCAAATGAGGTGAGCAGAGTTTTGAAGTCAGCAGCCTGGGGTTTATCTAGGTGGATGTTGAAGTCACCAAGCAGTACCAGAGGAGTACCATCTTCAGGAAAGTTTGATAGCAGCACATCCAACTCCTCCAAGAAGTTTCCCAGTTGACCTGGGGGACGATAAATGACCACAAAGTGGATTTTAACAGGGTGGGTTACAGTAATGGCATGTGATTCAAATGAACCAGTACCTGTAGGTGATGGCTGAAGATCAAATTTCCATTCTTTGGATATAAGGAGACCCGTACCTCCACCCCTCCCAGTGGTGCGAGGAGTGTGGGAACAAGTGAAATTAGTGGAGAGGGCTGCAGGGGTGGCAGTATCTTCAGGTTTGATCCAAGTCTCTGTCAGTGCCATGAGGTTGAGACCGGAATGAGTAGCAATAGAAGAAATGAAGTCTGCTTTGTTAACTGCAGACTGGCAGTTCCAGAGACCAACTGGAATAGAGAGCATAGTAGTAGAGGTCAGAGGGACATGGCGTAAGTTTGTCAGACAGGCCTTCCTGCGACATACATAGCGTGCTCTCCGAGTGTTAGTAGTGATAGTAGAGATCTGAAAGCACATAGTGACTACAAGTGTAAGATATATTTGAGAGGCTATACAAAAAGTAAAGAAAGAGAAAAGCAATACTCAAGTGCCCAGTCGGTGTCCTTGCTCGGTGGAGTCGTGCAGGTAGAGTCGATTGTCTTTACACTCGTCGGTCTTTACACGAGGAGGGTTCACACGAGGGTTGCCGCGACCGCTGCCGCGGTGAAACCTAGTGCTTTGTATTAGCCTGATTACCTGTAATTGAAGTCAGCTGGACACGCCTCACTATTTAGCAGATCGAAACCAGGCAGTCCCGCGATAGGCAAACGCTAAACCAAGCACCACTTTCAGCACGTATTTAACCAGGGTAAGACACACACAATTTAAACCAAAAACTTTCCTAGCAATGATGATCACACACTAGTCTGATGAGAAAACAAGACAAAACACTCACAAGCTGCTGTCCTTCTATGTTGCTCGACTGTTTCTTCTTACAAGTGTTTTACAAACAGCTAATTAAAGTACTTTCACTGGCTTTGGCCACGCCTCACTATTTAGCAGATCGAAACCAGGCAGTCCCGCGATAGGCAAACGCTAAACCAAGCACCACTTTCAGCACGTATTTAACCAGGGTAAGACACACACAATTTAAACCAAAAACTTTCCTAGCAATGATGATCACACACTAGTCTGATGAGAAAACAAGACAAAACACTCACAAGCTGCTGTCCTTCTATGTTGCTCGACTGTGTTTAACATGTATTTATTGTTAAACACATTGATCCTGAATAATAAAGTTGAAAGATTGTGTAAAAACGTTTGTACAAAATATTGTACAAAAAACAAAATCAGACCAAAATACATATATGTTATGTATTTGCAACATCAAGAACATAAGACTAGTGTTAATTTCATTCCCAAATTAGTCTGAATCGTTTGACTAAATGATTCTGATTCATTGAATGATTCATTGACTCGCTCAGACAATAATTTGTCGCCACCTGTTGGGATATAATCGAATATTTTAAAAGGCACCTAGCAACAAGGTTTACTTTTTCTTTTCTTTTTTTCTTTTTTTTTTGTAATTTGGCAACTTACCAACTTTTGAAAAGTGAATCAAATTACAAAAAGGCATACATTTTCCCTCTAAATTACACAAAAGAAAAGAAAAACATTGATGAGCTAGCCAGCCCGGCAGCACATCAGTTTGTAGAGACTTGAACAGAAGTTCCTAGCAGTACAGAGATGACGTGAATCAAGTTGCTAGCTGCAATAGTTCAATAATATTTCTTAATGTGTGATACACATTGTTAGTTTGTTCCTATTACTGTTGATCAGTTAGATACATGTAGCAACTTTTAACAACAAATCTACCTGCTTTTAGCAACATTCCCTGAAAATTGGATGGCAACATTGATGTAGGTCACACCAACGTGGATTATTATCATAGACTGTATAGTGGTCTACCGAAGATACATTGAAATTGTAGCTATCACTGAATTTTCTACATAAGCCAATGGTTCATGGACCCTAATCAGGCTGTTTATGAAATTTGTGCTGTTTATAATTTATAATTGTGCATGTGTTTTGGTTGTTATCACACAGATGTTACTCACATGGGGTGGATTCCAGTAAGTACTAACAATTATTAACACCTAAAAAATTCATAATAAATTTCAAGTTTACAATACAATCGTTGCAAAGCAAATTTACAGAAAATTAAGTTTCTACAATATTTAGTAGTAGCTTATCAGTGGTGACTGTCAGTTTATGTGCATATGGCAGAAATTTATGGAAAATTAATTAAATATGTAATCAAACAGACGAAGAACACTATTAGAAGCAATTATTATATAATCAAACTTATAGCAAAATTTGGTAGTTCTGTATGTTGTTTCAGGGTTAGCATCATCTGAGGTGTCCTCTGAAGGGATTGGCAAACTTGGCACCATATCTTTTCAGGTGTTCTGGATCTAAATGTAAATCCCGTGGCAAAACAAAGAAACAAATAGAGACATAATTACAAATGCTGTTCAAACCAAGTAAATTTAATTAGTTTAACTAAAGAATAATAATGCACATTTGATCAGATATAATGGCAGTCCAAAATTATGAGATGCATTATTTAATTGCTTGGCCAAAGAGATGTATTTTTAATCTAGATTTAAAAGAGAGAGTGTGTCTGAACCCCAAACATTATCAGTAAGGCTGTTCCATGGTTTGGGTGCCAAATGCAAGAAAGCTCTGCCTCCTTTAGTGGACTTTGCTATCCTAGGAACTTACAAAAGTCCAGCATTTTGTGACCTTAGTGAGCGTGATGGATTGGTTCAGTGCCTTCAGCCATGGGTATTGATGGTTGTTCATTCAATCCCCCCATCTACAACTCCTGCCAGCACCAAGACTCGAACCTGCAACCTTCAGGTTACAAGTCCAACTCTCTAAAAAGGTTAATAAGTTGATTTAGCTCTTCCTGTCCTATAGTTGTAAAGCACTGCAGTTTATCTTTGGGTGCGATGGTTGAAACTGAAGTATTGGACGCTGTAGAATCTACAGTGTCTAATACAATTTGTTATTGTATTTTTGATGTTATCTATTTTATCAATGAAGAAATTCATAAAGTCACTACTATTTAAAGGGTTAGTTCACCGAAAAATTAAAATTATGTCATTAATAACTCACCCTCATGTCATTCCAAACCCGTAAGACCTCATCTTCGGAACACAGTTTAAGATATTTTAGATTTAGTCCGAGAGCTCTCAGTCCCTCCATCGAAACTGTGTGTACAGTATACTGTCCATGTCCAGAAAGGTAAGAAAAACATAATCAAAGTAGTCCATGTGACATCAGAGGGTCAGTTAGAATTTTTTGAAGCATCGAAAATACATTTTGGTCCAAAAATAGCAAAAACTACGACTTTATTCAGCATTGTCTTCTCTTCCGTGTCTGTTGTGAGAGAGTTCAAATCAAAGCAGCTGGATTTCCGGTTCGCGAACGAATCATTCAGTTCACCAAATCGAACTGAATCGTTTTAAACGGTTCGCATCTCTAATACGCATCAATCCACAAATGACTTAAGATGTTAACTTTTTTAATGTGGCTGACACTCCCTCTGAGTTCAAACAAACCAATATCCCGGTGTAATGCATGCACTCAAACAGTACACTGACTGAACTGCTGTGAAGATGAACACCGAGCCGAGCCAGATAACGAACAATAGTAAACAACATGCGTTGAGTTATGAAGGATGCAGTACTACTCTATAGGTACTCAAGATTAACAGGATATTAAGTGAAAACGAGCATTTCACCCTATTTTCACCATATGTTGTGAGCTTATGTTTGCTTTTTTAAATTTGTGTTGTGCACTACTAGACCACCGTACATAATAGCTCAAAAACAATGCAAATATGTAAAGCGTGAAGAGGTGCTTTTGGGGATTCTGACTAGATGCCTTAAGAGGTGATGACAGAGAGCTTTTTTCAGCACTGTGCCCTTGAGAGACTGTCTCTTCTACAAGCCTACTGTTTGTCTGCTAAATACCAAATAAATGAGCTTCATTGAAAATCCTGGCCAGAAGCGTCACATTCCTTAGCTGTTCTGTCTTACAAAGCCAAAAGCAGTAAAACTGCAACAGAAGAGGTGTATCCCAATTCACATATTTATGCGCTGTTCATTACTTTGAATAGTGTGAGTAGAATGCTCACAATAAACATTTAGAAAATAAATTCACATTCCTAGATGATGCCCTTAATTATACAGAGAATGTGGCCCATTTTTTTTATCCCAATCAAGAATCAAGAATCAAATTCCTTCATAATGAGGTTTTGTCTGATTTAACTCGCTTCCGGGCTGTAGGTATGCACACACAAAGAGAAAGAAAGTGAAATGAGATTCAGAACAACTGACGTGAGAAGGTGGGCAAGACAAACTGGAAGTCCCGCTCTTTTTTTTAGAATTGAAGGTGTGGCTTAAAACTTCCCTTAAATGCTATCAATGTCTTTCATATCTCTCTCTCTCTCAATCCCTTTCACTCCTTCTGTCTGTTTTGGATGACATACAACATCTAGGAGTATCAAACCATAATTTTTCCTCTTTTAATATACCCTGGAAGATCTTTTTGTTCCCTGCATTGAAGATTTTTAATTAAAGTATTAAAAGGTAAGAAAACTACATTATCACTCAGATATTCCCTCAACAGTATGTCAGTATAAACAACATAGTGGACAGTTGTCTAATGGTTTCTTTATATAGAGTCACTAGTTAATAATTCATTTGTTTCTTGATGAATTGTTAGCACCATTCATGAGAAGGAAGTAGAAAGACCATGTGCCATATGGCATCTGTATAGTCGAAAGCAGCAATAATTCATGACACTAGCAGATCAGAGAACAATCACACGACGTCTGTAGGTTCACATGGATCTGTACACTGTTTCTCCATTTAATCATAGTAGAATTATTATATATTTCTCATAAAGTATAATTGTAATGGCTGCTATTGTACAGACAATCCATACATATACAGTTTATCTAGATTCTAAAACAGACTTACATTTGACAGTTTACAGTGCACTTGGTTGATATGGATTATGAATTGGCATATTTATCACTAAGAATTTTTTTTTTTTTTTTTTTTTTTTTTTTGCTCTTATACTCAAATTCTCACACACAAATTTCAGCTTCACTGGATTCACTTGAGATGTGGACAGGATGTGGGGTGAATAGTGGTTGAAGTGATGTAAGATAAAATGTAAGATAAAATATGATTCATCACATTTCCTTGCAACTGTTTTATTCTCCACATATAGTCAGAGCTTCAGAAGCCACTTTACTGGTTTAAAATGCGTCAGACCTGTAGGATTTCAGTTCCACTTTGGCATAAAGGTGTTTAACGTCAACAGTACGTAATGGTACTTTGTGAACGGTTATACCATTTCAGTCAATGTTGATAGAGGCAATTCTTGAACAGTCTGTTCTTGTGAGATATCACAGAGTTTATCTTGAGTTGGATCACTGATATTGTTCAACTGAATTTCTCAGAGTTTGACATGTCTTAGGCAAGTTACCAGAAAATAACAATAGATTATGTTACCTCCAAAAATAAGTAAAGACCATTAGACTTTATAACATCTAGTGTTTTGAGTCCTTTGTAAAGCTTTGTTTTAGCCACAAGGTATTAAAACAATATCTTGCTGTGAGTGAGGCCCCACATGTGTTATATAAGCTAGTTCCTGTCAAGATGCTAGTCTTTGTGTGAGAACATCCTGTTTGATGATGATAAACGCACAACATTTTTTTAAATCAATCTTTTTTATTATAGCTTAAAGTAAACACTTGTGACCAAATGGCCACGTGTCTGCAAACATTGACATAATATCTTGTGTGTGTGTGTGTGTGAATACTGTTTTTCATGCTTACATTTGTCCAGCCAAATATTTATCATCTGACATGGTTCATGATTTTATTTAGTCAAATATATTGCTCAAGATTTTATTGCAAATAGCCTATTATATAACAAAGATTAATGAGAGATATAGATTTCTTTTTTCAACAAATATAGTGAGGTGGTTATAGAAAAGGTCATAAATTAATAGATAAATAATCAAGGGACTGACTTAATATAAGCCAATACAATGTGCATGTGCCTGTTGAGTGGGCATTTACAAAAAGAAATAAAAATTGCCAATACTTTTTTGTCTCTTAGCCAATGTAGCTATAGATAACTATAACTTTAATTTAAAAGCACATTTTTATTAAAGATTAAAACAATTTATTGCCTTTCACTTTTCACATTGACACACTTTTTTAGACAAACGTGACTTAATTAATCAGGAAATTATACATTAAAATTACATTAAATTAATTGTTTTGGTTCATAAAACCACATAAAACTATCAAAAGGGATTTGAGATTTTATTTGAACGCATACATAAAAAAACCCACTGCCGATTCACAATTATAACGTGAATGAGAGTTTTAAGATGGTAGCCTCAGACCAGGGCGTCCCTAAACACAGACACATGTCCACTCCTCCACACAGGAGTTCATCTCCTCCCCTTTCCTGTCTCAGAACACAGGTGAGCTCTGAATGTGTTCTCACACAATCTGGACAGCTTCACTTAACACATTAACAAATGAATGATTGAGGACTCTCTGACCTCAGGATCCCACGTTGCTACACTTAGAGACTTTTGAAACCTCTCGAGGTTTCTCTTTAACCCACAGTGGTGAGTATTTTCTCTTTACTGCTGGAATACAAGCGTGTGTTTGAATAAGGGTGTGTAGGGAGGTTCATTCTGTTTCAATACAGATAAAGTCTTGCATCAGACAGACAGAGTCATGTGACCAAAACTTACCTCACAGGATTAACTTCCCTTGTTTTACAGTATTTGTAAGATGTTTTATTCACATCATGCATTATTCCACACCAGTTGTTCATTTTGGCAGTGAATTGATGGTTTGTCATGAGTAACTTTTGCATTAACCTCTTTTCCATAGACATATTTTACATTATGGATGATGGAACACTGTTAAAGTACACTTCAGTTGAACTGTATATCGCTTCTCTTGCTTTTACTTTAAACAAGCACATAATAGATTGGGCAGAGTATGATGGTGGTCTTCAATATAGTGTTTTAAATGGAGCATTGATGAATCTGTGGCTCTAAAGCTAAATCAATTTCTGATATTTTATTTTCACTGGAAACTTTATTTTGCTAGAAGCTTAACCACTAAAGACTGTAGTTCTGTGCTTGGCAAGCTTTGGCAAGACTTAAAGTATTTAGGCAATTCTGCGTCAAAACACAAATAAAGCAGAGAATGAATACAGACATTTTCCCTAAAAGGCTACTGCCAGAATCCTGAATAGCAGGTTAAGACTTAAATATTTCCTGACGTAGAACTGGCACATTTTTCACAATGTTTCCTTGTCATGCTGAGAGTGCAAGATTAAGAAAAGTTGCATCAGCCATGATATTTGTACTAAAAGATGCCTACAGTATATGATATACACATACAATTCTAGGTTTATTTATAATAATAACACTGTGGTGTGTGTCCATCAACACTATAGCTTCATGTTTAATTGCCCTTGGGAAAGAGATGAGTGCTTAAATTGTATTCATTGTGCACTTTAGCGTACTTCAAATTGTTAAAAAGTAAATCGTTTTTTTTTTAAGAAAATATAATATTAATGAAATAAAAGGCAATTTTTAATGACTGTTTCCACTTTTTTTTTAAGTGCCCATTGTTAAACTAAAAGTTTTACTTTAGATTTTAAATAATGTAATGTATTTAATCACATATTAAGTACTTGATTGTAATTGTAAGTTGATCTATAGGCCTGTAATACTGTAATAGAAAGCTGTTAACATAGTGCCATGCTAACCAGTACAACCTTAACCTCCTGGTTAATCATCCCGACCAACTAAACACAACAGTGGCTCAAACAAAATTAAGAATTTGGAGGCAGAGTTATCCGTTCACCTGACAAATGCTAATCGAGTATGTAAATGAGCATGTATCTGCAATTTATGTTCTAGATTTTGGACATTTTTCAACAGTTTTCAGCAAAGCACTCATGTTTAATGTTGAACTCAGTTGTCAATTATATGATAATTTATCCTCAAACTTTTGTCTGTGTTTCAGATTGTGTTGACAGAGCTTGAGCTTGCAGACAGTGTTCTTTGGAGGATTGTTAGGCGTTGTACAGTGTAAAATGGAACTACAGAAAGCATCAAACGGTCACCATATTCCCAACTCTGACAAAAATATTGAGAATGGGTAAGTTTCAACATCAAAACAAGAGGAACTATCGCAAAAAAAAGTTACTGCTTTAAAAGTTCAAAAATTCTGCCTGAAATCATATTTTCAAGCTTGTAACGGTAACCTTTTCTGCCTAATGCTTGGTTTGAAAGATACTAGGCATCTGAAACTCAGGTGTTAATAGACTATCATTAAATCAGACCTCAGATCAATTTTCACTTGCATGTTGGGGTAGCCAACATATGTTTTTTATATGTAATATACTAAACCAAATCAGTATTTTTATTTTAAATTACTATTTTCTATTTCATTTTAATCTTACTGTAATTTCTAGTCATTTTTATTAGTTTTTGTTTTTAATAAAGTATCATTTAAATATGTAGTTTTAATTTTTGTTTCCATTAGGATCAGTTCGTAATCGTTATGTTATCAGTTAATAATTTTAGTACTTAAGCTTATTATACAGTACATGTTTTCATCTAATATTTTATTTCAGCTTTATTAACATTTAAATGAAAAATTTTGTTTTTAATAAAAAGCAATCCAGTAACCACTTGATAATTTGAGCCTGCAACAGCTGATTTAAAGGCATTTATTAATACAGCATTCACAAACCTGCTGCATTAATGAATCAGTGATAAATCTTATATCCTAAGGGACCTCACCTGGTCAAAAAGAGAATCAGTAGCTTTTCCTGCAATTTTTTTTTCTTTTTTTCTATTTTTTTTTTTTTTTTACATTTTCAATGCAAGATAAATAGAGCTCAAAACAGAGCAATTCAAATGTACCATTGTTACTTTGCAAAATAAAAAAACATTTTGCTTATATTACACAGATCTGATGCCCTTGAAAAGAGGACAGAGGGTGATGCCTTCCTCCCCAGTAAGAGCAATGGAAAGACAGAAACTCAGTTTACAGATGTGAGTATCCAGATTTCAGAACTGCCTTCACAAAAAATTACTGTATAAGGCTGGATGAAACTGATTCGAATGATGTAAAAGTCACAAACATAGACCCTCTCTATATTACAGTTAAGTATAATGTGTAACAGTAGGAATTACTTCTAACTACTCTGTGCTAGTAATTGTTTGTGGCGTTAATACACAGAAAAAGTGAATAAACTTTTTAAAAAAGTTAAAAGAATATATTCAGATAAATAAACATTCAATCCATGACTAACACAACATTCAACTTTTATTGCAGTTCAAGGGAAAGACTTCTTTCGGAATGTCTGTTTTCAACCTCAGTAATGCCATTATAGGCAGTGGAATTCTGGGACTGGCTTATGCCATGGCCAACACCGGAATCATCATTTTTGTGTAAGTCAAACTACACTTCCAATCAAGCATTTGTATTTAGGTTGGTATAAATACATAATATAAATAAAGGTTATTGAAACTGTGATAGTAAAAATTTGTTCTGGTGTTTCTTTTATGTCATAAACATAAAGAGTACTGTGTGTAAATTGTGAGTCTTTCTGGTATGTGCTCATAGTTACAAATGTAAACAGAACATTTCAGGTTCCAGAGAAGTGGAATAAGTCTATAATTGGCATTTGGCTGCATTTTATTCATTAGCTTCATTTAGTACGTTGGGAATGCGTGTGTTCCATATGCGTGTCTGACCAAGCATTAAGGCTTCTTTGTGTCCATCTATATTTAACTGTAGGCATATGGCCATACTCCAGCGTGCCTCTGTCACGTACATGTACCAGTCACAACCAGCTTTACTGATGCTAAATCAATACAAAATATTTACATGTTTTTTCTTGGATGATGTATCATGTAACTTAGAGACCACTGTGAGGAGGAGTAAGGCAAACCCAGAGCTAAAAATTAATTCTTTTAATTTCACTGCCTCCACATACCATGTTACTTACAAATCCAGTGCTAGGATATATTATCAAGTTCTGGCACACCACAATACAACAATAAAATAGAACTATGCTCCTTGGTGGAAGAAATGCAATTGCTAATCCTTGTGAATGACAGGATTTTATTTGGGTAATAGGGGAGCCTAAATGTCGCTGTGTTTGTCTATAATGTGATACACCATGCACAACTCACAGATCAGACCTGAGAGGGTTATTATAAATAACCTGGTGTAATCTGTAATTAAAACCAAAGCCTGCCTGTCTGTCTGCCTGTCTGTCCCTGTGTGTGTGTGTGTGTGTGTGTCTCTGTCTGTCTGTCTGTCTGCCTGTATCTCTATCTCTCCATCTGTATCTCTGTCTGTATATCTGTCTGTCCACAGAACCACAGTGTTGTTGTTAGTTCTCTAAAGAAAAGCACTCCCAGCTTGTCAAATGCATCATTAATGAGATTAGAAGTTAGATTTGTGTCTCTGTCATCTCCTTGTCGACTGGTGATATTATCCAGATCGAACTGCATTTTGTGCTGCCTAATCATGATTATATTAGAAATACTGAAAGTCAAATGACCGGCTGACGAGTCTGACAGCCTACAGTATAAGAAATAATGTTGTGGGGAAAATATTTAACTGATTATCCATCTACACAGGTTGTAAAATTGAAAGTCACCTCAATTACCTCAGTCACCTAAAATTCTATCATCATTAACTCACACATGTTGTTTCAAACCATGTTGCTTTTTGCTGTTGTTGCTTAGTTTTATAATTTGTTTAACCTGTTTGCAGAATCCTGTTGCTATTCATCGCTGTTCTCTCTGCCTACTCTATACACCTGCTTCTGGAGTGTGCAGGAGTGGTTGGTGAGAAACTTTTTCTTTTTATTTTCAAGACAATCCTGATAACATCACACTCTATGTTAAAATGCATCTTGACTTTTTTCTGAACTTTCCATTCTGTTTGTTTGTGTGTGTAGGGATCCGTGCATATGAACAGCTCGGGAACCATGCATTTGGTCAACCTGGGAAAATATTAGCAGCATGCATTATAACAATGCATAACATTGGAGGTAATTTTTTATTTATTATACATCTCAGTAGTTACCCACAATGTCAAAAAGACATATCAGGGATAAGCACTTAAAGCAATATGAGCACTGAATACAGATGTACTACAACACTCAGTGTTTCTTTCTTTGATCCAACAGCAATGTCCAGTTACCTGTTCATTGTGAAAATGGAGTTACCTCATATTATTCAGGGACTTCTGCCAGATAACTCAGAGTGAGTACCAGAACACAATACTGATCCTGATGTGCTGGATACAGTGAGGTTCAAAACTGTAAAACTTTTAAGATTCTGAAAAAGATAAAATAAATAAACCTGATGTAAAATAAGTGAGAAATATTTTGTACTATAGATTATATACTATTTCAAGGTCACTAATTCAAATAAGCAAATTTGTGACATTGAGCATCTGAACTCCTTTGTATCAAAGTCAGATGTTCTTTGCTTCTTAAATTCTAAATAGACTTTGAACCTCACTGTAGTTCATTTTCATTTCAGTTCAAACTCTCTATGTATGCAACTAAAACAAGCTCTTAAGCATCCATTCTGACTGCTTTTCACAATTATATCACTCCTTCTGACATGATATGTGGTGTAAAACATTTAAATTTATTCTCTTTGTCAGTTACTGGCTTCTTGACGGGAGGTATCTCATCATCATCGTCAGTGTCTTGGTCATTTTTCCCCTGGCACTGATGAAACAACTTGGTAGGTTCCTGCCTCCTTTCCTCACATTCTTTCATTTAGTTTTCTCCCTCTGACATTTGTCATTTCATTATATTTCATAATAATCACAATCAAAAATGATTCAAATTGTTATGGCTTGAACATATACATGCATTTATTATGTATTTATTTATTAGGGTATCTGGGCTACACCAGTGGTTTCTCCCTCAGCTGCATGGTCTTCTTCCTTATAGCTGTAAGTCAACTTTCGATCCACCTACATACAGTATAAACACACCAGTCTACATTAATAATGACTGACATGTAGTTTGGACAAATAAAAGCTTCTCTCCCTATTGTATCTTATTAGGTCATCTACAAGAAGTTTGTCTCAGAGTGTCCTGATGAACACAGCTATAACAAAACTGTGCCCATTGAAAGCATATACAACTCCACCGATGACATGTGTGAAGCCAAACTTATAACTATCAACCCAGAGGTTAGAGATATAATCTGCATATCAGACAATCATTATTTGTCCTTTTAGCTTCACATGAAATGCAGTGAATTAATCAGTTAATTTCATGTTTTTTATTCATTACAGACTGCTTTTACCATTCCAATTATGGCATTTGCTTTTGTGTGTCACCCTGAAGTGTTGCCCATTTACACAGAACTCAAAAAGTAAGACTGGTACTGCTCTTTTGTTCAATCACATTGGATTTAAAAATAATTTCATTATGCACTGATATATTTGCTTTTTTTTTGTCTTCTTACTTTAGTCCAAGCAAGAAACGCATGCAAAATGTTGCTAATATCTCTATTTTGGCCATGTTTGTCATGTACCTGCTGACTGCCATCTTTGGCTACCTCACCTTCTATGGTAAGAGAAAGTAAAAAAAAAAAAAAAAAAAAAAAATACCTGTACCTGGAACTATGGCATTTACAATGAACCATGGTAAATAATAATCAAAGTACCAGAATTTCAAGGTTTGTGATATTTGAGTTTGAACAATCACTGTGTGTCTACATATGTGCAGGAAATGTGGAGTCTGAGCTTCTGAATATGTACAGTAAAAATGACACCCTGATGCTGTGTGTTCGGCTGGCTGTGCTGATAGCAGTGACACTGACCGTTCCCGTTGTCCTTTTCCCGGTACTTTCATTTTTTCTAGTTTTCCTGGCTCGTTACTTATTGCTTGCATACAATTCCTCATTATCGTGTTGAGTGTTGACAGTACTTCATTGTTTTTCTCTAGATTCGTCGTGCTGTTTTGCAGCTTCTTTTCCCAGATAAACCTTTCCACTGGGTGCGTCACATCTCCATCGCTGTTTGCCTCCTCTTTTTAGTTAACCTGCTCGTCATCTTTGTGCCCAACATTCGTGACATCTTCGGCTTCATCGGTAAGTCAGATCTGCCACATAGAGGATTTAATTATCACATGAACATAATACAAATACAGAACTGAGCTGAATGATTTTTGTTTTAGGTGCCACATCTGCTCCCAGCCTCATTTTTATTCTTCCGGGAATATTCTACATTTACATCGTCCCTGAAGAAAAGGAGCCGTTGAAATCTCGGACAAAGATCCAGGTGAGAATCAGAAAGGATGTAAGTAGAACATTCACAGATCTATGGCTTTTTTTTCTCACTTTGTGTTATGTTTTCCAGGCGATTGCATTTGTGACACTGGGTTTCATCTTCATGATTATGAGCATTACGTTCATCATAATTGAGTGGGTCACCGGAAAGAAGACATCGGGTGGCCACTGAGAGAGCACCACCGGATTCCAAACCTTAAAGACCAAATCTAATACAGAACACAAAACTCTTGAACCTGCAACGTCTGCATCAGGTTCAGTTTCAAGTTAACTCCTCAGTTTCAATACGTCCAGTTAACTAACTTCAAGACAAATCCAAAGAAGACTGGTAACACATGATCTTGAATAATTAAAGCTATGATGTTCTAAGGACATTTTACAAATATTTATGGAATTTTTAATGAAAGCCACTTTTACATGCAAAAGTATTGCTGTTATGACTGGCAGATGGAACTTTCTAAACTACACAATACTGATGGAAAACTGTGAAACTGAGATGAGAATTCACTCATCTATATAGCCAAAGCTGTAAACATGCAGTTTGAAGTCTACCTCCTACTACACAGAGCAATTTTACCATTACAGAGTCCATTTTTACAGCTCACTTGGGGTCCAAAGATCTTTTATAAGTGAAAATTCTTGTTTAATACACAATTTTCATTCTAAAAACAATATTATCAGCTTAGCATAATAATATTAGATCCTAAACAACACCATTTTATTATGATAATAATCACATTTATTTTTTTGTTTTGATTTTTATCCTAAAACTAATCCATAAACATTTTATTTCCAGAGTTAATTTTGATTTTGTATCCCACATATTCAATTTGGTCTCTGAATTTGGTGAGTTTCATTTTTAAAGAAATAATAGGCAGTTCTGTTATTCAACATGCCTAAAAGCAGCTTATAACATTATTCAATAAGGAAGAGTGTACCGTTTTTGAATTCTAGCATTGTTTTAAGCACAATGCTTCAATGTCAGAGGATGAACCTGAAGTTAATGAATGTATTTACTGTGTTTTTTCTCATTACATCATCAAAGAAATGAAATCTACAGTACAAGATATCTTACAGTACACAATTAGTGTTTAGTGCAGTTCTTGTCATATGACAACATTTCTGTACTCCGTTTAAGAGAGAAGGAATATAAATGTCTGAATACGAAATATCTAGCAGTATTTCAGAAACACACGACACTGCTTGTGATCTTTCATGTTGTATGTCATTTTGGAAATACTTTTATCAAACTTGAAAAATGTTGTTAAAATAATTTATTACTGGTTTACATGGTGACCTGACAAAAAATTCACTCCAGAAATGGGCCGGATAATGATTTTTTTTTTTTTTACTCACTACAGTATAACACAGTATTGATAGGTCTGCAGAATTTATCATCAATAATAAGCTCACTGAAATGTTCCTGTGGTCATACTATGCCCATCTGTGTTACTTCTCATCAGTATCTGTGAGTTTACATGGAACAGGATTAAAATTGTTTCCTGCTGGTCATTACAACTACTTTATCATAAATGTCAACATGTATGGTTGTTTTGTATAGTCTTTTATGTACATATTGTGTGTGGAATGGAAGAAACCTTCCAATAATTGTTGTAAATAAGTGTATATTATTCTGTGTACATATTCTACAGTCTTTTTCTGCTCTGATTGGGCTTGAATGGTGATCGAAAATAAAACGTAATACTGAAAGGATCAGTAATTAGTGGGAAGCTTATTAATAGATTTGCATTTGATTTAATTCAAATTTCCTCATGATTGTTTTTATAAAGTGCCTTACATTAAATAAATGGCAACCACGGTAGCATTCCCCAATGATTAATGTTTAGAAATACATGTATTTATTGTTGAACACATTGATCCTGAATAATAAAGTTGAAAGATTGTGTAAAAACTACTGGTTTTATTACATAAAAGTATGTTGTACTAAAAAAAAATTCGACCAAAATACATATATGTTATGTATTTGCAACATCAGGAAAATAAGACTAGTGTAATTTCACTCCAATATGAATCTGAATCGTTTGACTAAATGATTCTAATTCATTGAATGATTCATTGACTCGCTCACAGACAATACTTAGTCGCCACCTGTTGGAGTATCGATATTTGGAAAAGTCAGACCGCCAACTTTTGAAAAGTGAATCAAATTACAAAAAGGCATACATTTTCGTATTTTCGACGTGAATCAAGTTGCTAGCTGCAATAGTTCAATAATATTTCTTAATGTGTGATACCCATTGTTAGTTTGTTCCTATTATTGTTGATCGGTTAGGTACACTGTAGAAACAGCAGAATAGTATGTGTGAAGCTTACTGATATTTCCGTTGAAAAAAAAAAAACAATGCTTAATTTAAAACACAGGTAAAAGCACCTGTAAAATTTCATATGGAAAGTTACTTCATATTATACTGTAACACACAGTGCCCTATTCTCATGGAATTTTCTTCAACTGTAGCATATTAACTAACTACCAATACATTGTTAAAAATTATGCCTATAATTGTTCGGAATGTGTAATTCTATATTTTAAAAGAAAATAGCTACTAAAAAAGTAATTGTTTAAAAAGGTGCAGATGTTTAATATTTCAATGTAGTATTTAAATATGACAATATCTGATCATAAACACGTATTTATATATTTTTTTTACAAATAATATATATTAAATTTAAAACATTTATATGAACAAATCAAAATAAACATTTTGAATCATATATTGTGTATTCTAAGCAAAGATGTGGTTTTGCGTCATTGTTACATAATGATGTAACGTCAAAACGTCACAATGTCATGTAGCAACTTTTAACAACAAATCTACCAGCTTTTAGCAACATTCCCTAAAAATTGGATGGCAACATTGATTCACAGTGACAGTCTGTAGGTCACACAAATGCAGATTATTAGTGGTCTATCGAAGATAAATTGAAATTGTAGCTATCACTGAATTTTCTACATGAGCCAGTGGTTCATGGACCCTAATAAGGCAATGTTTATGAAATTTTTCTTCATTATAATTTATAATTGTGCATGTGTTTTGGTTGTTATCACACAGATGTTACTTGCATGTTTCATCTGGTCTCGTTGAGATATATAGTTGAGTATTATCAGCATAACAGTGGAAACTAATCCCATATATTCTAATAATATTACCAAGGGGCAACATATTGAAAATAGCAGATGACCTAGGACAGAACCTTGTGGCACTCCATATTTTACTGATGATAAATGAGATGGCTCCCCATTTAAATAAACAAAATGGTAGCGATCCGACAGGTAGGATCTAAACCTTCTTAAAGCCTACCCTTGAATACCTGTATAGTTTTGTAATCGATCTATGAGTATGTCATGATCTATGGTGTTGAATGCAGCACTAAAATCAAGTAAAACTATAAAACTAACTGGGTATTACTGTTATGCCATGACACAGTACATTTTTCTCAAACCTTTTTCAATTTGATGGGGGCAACAACTTGTAATGTATTAGAGAAGATAGTGCCCATGTTGCCAGTCATTTCGTCTAATTCATGTGTATTTATGGGTACACAGAGCAGTTGAGATATATCAGGCAGGTTATTTGCAAATCTGTCTTTGGTGGCAGGAACAATAGTTCTGCGCAGACGATAATGCGGAGTCATATAGTTAATCAGTTATACGCAGCATGCACGATACAAGGAAATGGTCTGTAATATCATCACTTTGAGGTACAATATCTATAGCGGTAAGATCGATTCCATGAGATATAATTAAATCTAGTGTATGATTAAAATGATGAGTGGGCCCGGTGACATTTTGCTTGACTCCAAAGGAGTTTATTAGGTCAGTAAACGCAAGTCCTAATGTATCATTTGTATTATCAATGTGAATATTAAAATATCCCATGATTAGCGCCTTATCAACTGTAACTAGAAGGTCTGAGAGGAAATCTGCAAATTCTTTAGGAATTCTGTATACGGCCCTGGTGGTCTATACACAGTAGCCAGAGCAAGAGATACATTAGATTTCTTTTGCATGTCTGACAGAGTAACATTTAGCAGAAGTATTTCAAAAGAGTTAAACCTGTATCCTGTTTTCTGGGTAACATTGAGAATATCACTATTGTTGCAACACCTCCGCCACGACCAGTCTGACGTGGCCCATGCTTATAACAGTAGTTTGGTGGAGTAGACTCATTTAGACCAAAATAATCATTTGGTTTTAGCCAGGTTTCATTCAAGCAGAGTACATCAATACTATTATCTGTGATCATTTCATTTACAATAACTGCTTTGGGTGTGAGTGATCTAATATTTATGAGCCCAAACTTTGTTTGTTGTTTTTGTTCATTTACTTTACATGTTTCTGGTTTATTTACGATAAGATTCTAGATTCTTTTTCTAGATCCTAAATTATATTTATATTTTGACCTCACTATTCGGGGAACAGACACAGTCTTAATCGTTTTTACAGCGCAAGTACTTTTATCATTTAAGCGATTGAAACAAAACTCATCATAATAGTTATTTGAGAATTGTCTTACTAGTCATATGGAGCGAAGTGTCCTGGAGATGTTGTCAGAGAGCAGCTCCGCTCCGATTCTGCTGGGGTGCAATCCATCAGCGCGAAACAGCCTAGGACGCTCCCAGAAAAGATTCCAGTTATTAACAAATTTCTGTTCTTTACACCATGACAACAACCATTCATTTAAAGCAAAAAGTCTACTGAACCTTTCGTGTCCTTGTCGATACGTGGGCAGTGGTCCTGACACAATGATCATCGCCGCGGGCGTCGTGCTGCGAACCGTCTCGATCAGGCTCCTGAAGTCCCTCTTCAGCGTCTCCGTCTGCCGCAGTGTGGTGTCGTTAACCCCGGCGTGAAGCACGACCGCCCTGGGGCTCTCGTCGGCCTTCAGGATCGCGGGTATCTGCGCTGAAACATCGAGAACACGAGCACCAGGCAAACAATGAGTGTGCACTTTACCTTCGGCTAACATAGCACGGACGTGTCGTACGATGGAGTCTCCGATGATCACAGCGTCGCATCCTGTCTCGCGGAGGGGAGCGAAGTTGTTCCGGATGGAGATCTCGAAGGCAGGAGGGGGAGAAGTCATCGCCCAGGGCCCGGCTCGCGTCCTCCGCTGTGGATGCACCCAGGGTCCGTGGTGTCCCGGCGTCGGAGTGAAGGACATCTGGGAAGGTCGCGTCCTTGGTGCACCGGGCCTGTGCAGAGAAACACACGGAGTAGACGTGGTGGGACTGTTAACAGCATGCTGTATACTTACCCCGGACTTGTGAGCGTCAGCCCGGGATGATTCCAGAGCGGCTCTCCGCTCTCTCAGCTGGGCCTGCCTCATCTCCAGGTCGCGAATCTGCTTCCCCACAGCCCGCAGCTCGAGCGTGTCCCCACCTGCAATCAAAGATAGACATTCATCCGCCATTAAAGCAAGTAACAGTGAGTCCAGCAGTAATGTGTGTGAATAGAGTATTAGCAATGTAAGCGCAGTTAGCTGCAACCACGCCGCTGATGCTAACGGGCTATAAGCTAATAGCGGACTCGGGAGATCAAAATAAAACAAGTGACAGCGAGGCGCTCTGATTGTTTTTGCAAATAGTTCTGTCTCCTTGGATAACTGTGAAATGGAAATAAATATAGTTAAATTAAATTAAATTAAATAGGATTTTTTGGGAAGGTAAGTCTGGCCAGTTATACAGCAACGCAAGATCTGAGCTGAATTTGGTGAAAAAGTTCTAGTCTGTGTCAATTTCTCTCATAATAAATAATAATAATAATGTTAGCCGTATTTTTCGGACTATAAGTCGCACCTAAGTATAAGTTGCATCAGTCCAAAAATACGTCATGACGAGGAAAAAACATATAAGTCGCATTTATTCAGAACCAAGAGAAAACATCACCGTCTACAGCCGCGAGAGGGCGCGGCTGTAGATGGTAATGTTTTCTCAGCCAAACTATGAAAAGAAGTGCGACTTATAGTCCGGAAAACATGGTAAATAAATGTTGTCTTTCTCAAGCCCAACAAAGAAGACTAAAAAGAGAAACATCATTCAATTTAGTAAGTAATAAAACTAATATTACTAATTTTTAGTTTAATTTTAGAAATGTAACTTTATTAATTTTCACAATTATTTATTAATGTCACACACACATACCTAGTGCCTTATGACTTAAAATATGAGAGTGGTAAATGTTACAGACATGGAACTCTACAGTCTATTATTGATTTTTATTTCCATTTCACTGTTATCCAAGGAGACAGAACTATCTGCACTGTATTTATCAGTGGGACAATATTCATACAATACTACAACCTAGAAATAATTTGCAGGTCGCAGCAGCACGAATGTTCTCTCACTTAAATCCTCTTCTTGAGTATTGAGTCTTTTGGCCTTCTGCAATCCTCGCCTTGTTCACGCGGTGATTGACATGACGGGAGGGGGCGGACACGTGATCGGCTCAGAATGCATTTTCAATGTGCACACTGAATTTTGCTACTTTCATTGCAGGACACTGAATGAAAATGCAATCGTAAGTGTCTTGACTGTGAGTGTTAATGCAATTAAGAAAAATAGCATTTGAATGATAATTTTGCCACAGTTTTTGCTTAAACATGTTATACATATCTCATCATTTCTGTAATACATTTTCATTTTAATTTTGCAACTTATAAAGCGTTAAAATTAGCATTCATTTTACATATTAAAACTAGTGTGTGAAATGGCAAATTATGTAATTTAATTTTCATTTTCATTTTGCACCAAACATTGCAAAAATTTATTGGAAAATGTAAATGTAAATACAGAAATGCATTGCCATTTTACATATCGGATTGTCATTTTGCATATTACATTCCAAATTGAATATTGCTACCCATATGCTTCCATAAATAATAAGAAATAAACGTATGATTAGATGCGCCGCATGCAAGTTAGGTTTGTAGACAGCAGGGGGCGCCCTAGATCGTAACCACAGTTGTTGTTGTTGTTGTTTAATTAGCCTCCCATATTTCCAAAGATAGACTCTACTATATACATAAATTCTTTACACTTAATTTTCTGATCTATATGTATCATAAAAAAAGTATCATGATATCACCATGATGTTTTGGACATAAAATATCAAGGTAGACCTACATGAATTATTGTATCATGCTGACATGTTTTTTTAAAGGGGTATTCAACTAAATGTTGTTTACTAAAAAGTTGCATATATTATTGAATAAAAATATTAGTAGTAGTATATTAGTAACATGTTGTGCTTATTAAAGTCCTATTTGTAAAAAAGAAAAAAATATATATAATATATATATATATATATATATATATATATATATATATATATATATATATATATATATATTAATCTAAACAAATGCTCTGTATTTGCTATGACAAGAGTTGGAAAGACATTTCGCATTTACTGGACAAACAAATTGACTTGACTAAAGTACTTTTGCGTTTGTTAAGAGAACTAAAAAATATATTTTTCCCCCTTCAGCTATTAGCTATTTTTAACAGTTTGATTGTGTGAGGTACTTTTTGGTGAACAGCCGTGAAAGCCAAAAATCCCTTACATGACACTGCCATTATTTGTTTCATTTTCTGTTTACCACCATTTTATTTTATTTTATTTTATTTTATTTTATTTTATTTTATTTTATTTTATTTATTTTTTGACACTGTTAGGAATTCCTCAACCCATCTGTTTTTGCTCTTCATCCTGTGTGACATACAGATAGCTAGTAAAGTCACCAGACAGGAACCAACCAACAGAAGATTATCTTTGTATAGTTGTACATTGTAGACAGTAAATGGCTGTTCTGATGATCTGACTGCAGTGACAGGGCGGCTCTAAGGGGACTTCCGCTCTCATCTGAAAGCAACATGAACATACAGCAGTGTGTTACGCTGACAGCAAGGCGAGAGAATGAAAATAGAAAAGAAAAAAAAAGTGTGGTTGTCCATTTCCTGTCAAAACCTTTTGTCTGCTGATGCTGAGAGTAAGAACTAGGAAGAGAAACTCAGTGCTTGCTCTTCAGTGTAGTCACCGGTAGTGCAGAGGAGATCGCTCGTTCTCTTCCAGGGTCTCTTTCTTTCTTTCTCTTCGAGTTTAATTTTTTAACGGTTTGTTCCATGAGCATATGAGGACATGAAGCGAGCACCGAAGGGGAAAGGTCAGGAGAATGTGGGCAGCTCTCTGCTCAGTACACAGGAGAATGAGAGGCTGGAGGATCTGTTGGGCAGGAGGTGTGTGGTAAGTGAGTTCAAAGGCCTTCAGTACAAGCGTAAGGGAAATGAACACTTTGCAGAGGGAAGATGGGTAAAAGTGTTATCTTGATAAAATGGAGTGACATCTGTGTCAAATTGTGTAAAATTTGACTGCATGCTTTGAAAGAATTTGAAAACACACAGTGTCTAATGGGGTTACTTAATTTGTTTTTATCACTGCTTACATTTGTTTTATGGCTTGCAAGATAGTATTTAAAGTTTTATACAGCAAAATAATATTTTGAAATAAAGTAATTGTTACCATACAAAAATATAAAAATGTTTTGCAATATCTGAAGAAAAGAACTATTAACCATAAAATTTTACTTCTCTTTTTGAGATGCTGTCATTTATTGATCTCAGTTTTTGTAAAGCTTTTCCCCTCATTTATTAAAAGCAAAATAAATGTAAAACAGTGAAACAGTTTATTCAAATCACCATTGATTAAATGATTTGAAGTTATGTTTTTCAAAGTATAAAATATCAGTACAATGATCTATCTATCTATCTATCTATCTATCTATCTATCTATCTGTAACAACGTAAAAACTTTCATAGTCACGAGATTAACCAAATAAACACAAAACCAAAACACAAAATAAAACCCAGGCCTGGTCCTCTCTCGTCCTTTACTGTCGTAACTCCTCTTTTATACTTCTGGAGCTCCTCCGTGGGACTGGAGACCGGTGAGTGGTGCTGGTGTCACTCATTTCCAATTACTACACCGGCCTCGACCCTTTCCCATGGCTCTCGGCCCCAACCCACTGTCACACTGTCTGTCTGTCTATCTATCTTTCTTTCTGTCTGTCTGTCATCTGTCTGTCTATATATCTAAATATCTATAGTCCCTTTCACACTGCATGTTGGTCCCAGAAAATTGCTGGATCGCCTTCTGTGTGTGCACAAACACATCCCAGGATCGATCCCGAGTTGTGGACCTAGTACTATTGCCAGATTCACTCTGTGTGAAAAAAAGCCAGAACTAATGCCGTAAAGGGTGTGTTGTAGTGATGACGCACGTTATCGTGCGACTATTTCAGCAGGTGAAGGCAGATCAACGTTCGCGACAGAAAAACACATGTGCAAACTGAAATGAAGCAGAGATCAGTTAAGCTCCTCACTATCTGCGCTGAAACTGAGATCGTTCGCCATCTTAAGTGAAAGTTAGCATGCCTAGCGTTTTCGAATTGTACATTATACGTCACATCCTGATGTCATGTGTCATTATGGCCCTTTAATGGGTTGTGTGTGAACACGCACATATTCCAGGAAACATCTTGGTTATGTATGTAACCACGGTTCCCTGAATAGGGAACGAGATGCTGTGGTGACGTCGCCGTATGGGAACACCTCTTGGTGTGACGAATGTCTGAAGCCCTGTACCATAACAGTAGGACTGTCTTTAGGGATTTTTTTTTTTCAACACGGTTTCCAAGGGCTCAAACGGATGTCCTGATAACCCTCGTAACACAAAGGATAGATCCAATAATGGAACTCGCACAGGGCGGAAAGGCCGCAGCTGTCACAAACCCTGCATAAATCGAGAGACCAGGGGATGATGGCCCACTGAAATGGCATCAACATATGCGTGGTTAGCTGATGTGGCTGTCACATATACTTTCAGAGTGGCTGGTGTTACTCCCTTTCAAAAACGGTCTTGAAGAAACTCCAGTACTGAAGCGACAGGGCAGTAAGCTGGATCCATATTACGAAGTCTACAACAGGTAGTAAACAGTTTCCATTTGAAGGCATATAAACGTCTTGTAGAAACTGCCCTAGAATTAATTATAGTCTCGGTGGCCTCTACTGAAAGACTGGGACATATTAACTCACTCTGCTCAAAGGCCACGCCCACATCTTCCATAGATCTGGCCTTGGTTCCGCAAACCACGACTGAGTGGGCCAACATGAAGCTACCAACAAAAGTTGTTCCACTCTGACCAACTGTATTCTGGATAGCACCGCTTGAATTAGCCGAAAAGAAAAAGCATACAAACTGGTTCTGGGGCATTCGTGAGCTACAGCATCCAATCCTAGGGTCGATGGGGGGATAGGGAGAATCAAAGCGTATTGCACATTAAGAAACAAAGTCACAAAATTAAATCATAGTAAAAAGAATGGTTATTTTAAACAGAAAATGTATAACTCTGTGAATGATGGGAAAAAAACTGTGGAAAATACTGAATGTATTAATGTGTAAGAAGTCACAGTCATCCTCAAAATTTGTTGAATGTGAGGGGCAGTTCATTACGAAGACACATGATATTGCAAATTATTTAAACAATTTTTTTTTTACAAGAAAAGTGGATAATTTAAGATCTGACATGAACAAAACTGACAGTGATGCATGCCAGAAATTGGTTGATAACATAATGAAGGGCAAAAACTGCCATCTCCAATTCAATACTGTAACTCAGGATGCCGTAGAGAAGCTACGACAGGGTCTATCTATTGATACATCTGCAGGTATAGATAATTTGGAAGGAAGAATACTTAAAGTAGCTGCGACTCAGCTTTCAAAACCTTTCAAAACCGTCATATTTTTAATAGGTCCGTTTTGAGTGGTACTTTTCCTGAGCTTTGGAAACAAAAATTATACCCCTTCTTAAAGATGCAAAAGTGGGCTTTACTGGATCAAATAGTAGACCAATCAGTTTACTCCCAGTGTAAAGCAACATTTTGGAGAAGATCATCTTTAATCAAATAATGGATTATTTCAGTATAAATGAATTGATGACAAAGTTCCAACATGCATATAGACAAGGCTTTTCCACAAACACTGCCCTAGCACAAATGTCAGAGGAGTGGCTAACATTTTTTGATGAAGGGAAACTAGTTGGAGCTGTGTTTTTGGATTTTACACCAGCTTTTGATGTAATAGACCATAGTCTTCTCATAGCCAAACTCAAAGCATATGGTTTTTCACACTCAGCACTAACTTGGGTGCATAGTTATCTTTCCAATAGGACGCAACAGATTTATTTCAATGGTAGTCTTTCCAACTGCGTAACAACATCATGCGGCATAGCACAAGGAAGCTGCCTGGGTACACTTTTATTCTCAATATTTATAAATGATTTTCCACATGTTTTTAGAAAGGCTAATGTTGTTATGTATGCTGATGATGCTACTTTGTCACTGCAGGATCAACATTACCTGAACTCAATGAGAATCTCCAGCATGAGTTCAACACAGTAGTGGACTGGGTGAAAAAGAATAAATTGGTACTGAATATTTCCAAAAATAAATGTATGATAGTTTGCAATAGATACATGTTACCAAGTATCACCCCACTTAATCTGCATATAGAGAGCAATGTGGTCGATTCAAACTGCTGGGTGTTAGACTAGATAATTTATTATCTTGGTCAGACCAGATTGACCACATTGTCAGTAAGATGGGCAGGGGTATCGCTATGTCCAGAAAATGCTCTGTATATCGTCCAACTGCTACATTGAAAAATGTTGTCCAAAGTCTTGTTCTGTCTCACTTATATTACTGTCCAGTAGTTTGGAGTAGTGCGGCCCAAAAACATCTAAGAAAACTTTAAATTGCACAGAATAGAGCGGCCAGAGTAGTTCTGCACTGTTCTTTTCGCGCTTGTGTGCGTGAGATGCATATTAAATGATCTTGGTTAACAGTAGAGGCAAAAGTAAAATATAATCTTTTGTTGCTCATGCACAAGGTCATGGCTAATGAAGAATATAACTTTATAAAATAAAAAATATTGTTTAGTGGATATGGTCATGAGCATGTGACACGCTCAATCAGCAACAAGATAATGATTACTCCTAGTCCAAGATGTAATTTTATGAAGAAAACTATTGTATACAGAGAGACTGTAGAGTGGAACTCACTTCCATCCAGCGTCAGAGAACTCAAAAGTAAATTTTCTTTTAAGAAAACAATAAAACAGAGATTACAGGTGTGAAAGTATTACTTATTATAGGATAACTGCATAATTTGTACTTCTTTCAAATATGTGTCATGGTAGCTAATATATAGTATAGTTTTTACAGATTTTATTGATGTATTGATAAATTGAATTTTTCTATTTTTGTATTGTGATTTCAGTGGACCCCAGGAAGACTAGCGAACACCATAGTGGGAGCTAATGGGGATCCAAATAAAACAATAAAACCATAGCGGGCAATGAGTAGTCGTGCTCGACGCACATAAGTCCACTTCAACCTCTCCAAACGCGTGCCATATATAGCTCACCTTTTGGGGGTGCAACCTCCATTCCCCTTCCTCCAGGCTCTGTCTCCAGAGCAAATCCACTCCGAAGTTCAAGTGTCCGCGGATGTGGACCGCTCGGATTGACAGAAATCTGTTCTGAGACCATAGAAGAATATTCCTCGCCAGCCTGCATAGGGGGCCAGAGTTTAATCCTCCTTGGTGATTCAAATATGACACAACCGTTGTGTTTTCCGTCCTGATTAACACATGATGGTCTTGAAAAATATTAGAGAGCTAGAAAGACCACCAGCAGCTCCAATCTGTTTATGTGCCACCCTCACTGTGCCTCTGTCCAAGTCCTGTGGGCTGGGTGTCCTTGACAAACAGCCCCCCAAACTGTTAATGACGCGTCTGTCGTGACAGTCTCGCGGCAAAAACAGACCCCTAGTCGAACTCCTGCTAAGACAACCTTTCATGAGTGTCAAATACCCTCCCCCCACCACGATAAACCTGTTACATGGCTCCTTACCTTTCATTGACTCATTGCTTTCCTGAAGAAAAGGAAATCTAAGCTAAATAGAGTGTGGCAAAATTCTTCACACCAAGAGGTGTTCCATTACGGTGACGTTACCACAGCATCGCAGCATCGCAGCATAGCATCTGTCTGTCATCCATCTATCTATCTATCTATCTATCTATCTATCTATCTATCTATCTATCTGTCTGTCTGTCTGTCTGTCTGTCTGTCTGTCACTCCATCCATCCATCCATCCTGTGTAGCTATTAAACTGTCTAATAAACTGTTATCTAAAAAATCTGTTGTTTAACCAGCTTATCCAAAAATGTTTCTCACTTCTGTACCGGGTTGTTTATTTCTGCTTCTGTACTTGCTTGTTTATTTCATCATTCCATTATGACACATTCAGGACCAGATCCTGTTGTTGCCGACTGTATTCTTTACGTTAACATTTGCATTGATGTGGCAGAAGTGTTAATCTAAAGTCACTACTGAGGTTATACACCACACACATAAAATATGCACCAATTATGAAATTGTATGTCTTAATTTGCACACTATTTAACTTTATGGAAAATTACACCGACTTAAATTTTTCAACATAGTAGCCTTCCTCTAACACATCAAGACCTGTGCTGCAGACCCGACAGTGCAGCAACTGCCATTTTGTGGGTAATTTTTGGTGCTGCTTGAATGCACAAGTGAAAGAGTTTGTGATTAAAGGAAGAGAAGGTGAGAAATTAGCCTTCACTGCAGATTGAACTGTGATCACCGAGGGGGGTTTGACAGGGGAAGTTGCTTAAACACATTTCCTGCCACAGAATGAGGCTTGTAAACAGCTACTGTGTATCTGCCATCTTATGTTTTGGACACAGTGTGATTTGTTTGGTGTGTTTATTAATGAACATAAATCACATGCAATCACGCATGTGAGAAAAACAGGCCTTTGTGAAAGTACGAGACTAGTTATGACCTTTTTTTCTGGTTTCGTCTGCAGTCTCTGTCCTCAGCGGTTGTGCAGTTACTCATGGCTCTTCCAAGTGAGCCGAACCGCTGGACACCACAGCAGTCTGGAGTAGTTTGTTTCGTCAAAGACAGTCCTCAGCGATCCTTTTTCATCCGTCTCTATGACATGAAGGTTTTTAACATGAATAAAAATCTCAAAAATACATAAAATTTTCACCCTTGAGTAGTTCCTCAAACCTATGTTTGTCTGACAGAGATGATCTCAAACCTGTTTCTTCCCTTCAGGCAGGGAAGCTGGTATGGGAACAGGAAATCTATAACCAACTGATGTACCAAAGGACCAGGCCTTTTTTTCATACTTTCCCAGGAGATGTGAGTATTTAGCTGTTGTATTCACATCATTTCATAGCAACCTTGTGAGTCATATGCTCACTGTCATTCTTACACTTGATTTTTAACATTTACACACAGAATGACATAGCAATAATCTATAATGTTTTGTGGGTGTGTTGGGGAAGTTTTTAATTCTCTTTCCTGTAAGGTTAATTTAGCGCATCACTGGTACTTCCTCATATCGCTGTCTACAACAATACAGTCTGCTGTTGCATATATGCAGGCAAAAGAAGTTTAAGTTACCCACATTATTTGCATGTATGAAAACACATGTACTTGTTACTGAGAAAAACCATAACTGCTCATATAACTATTACACACCACACTGTCATCCCGCTGTCAGACGCAATGTAAAAATACTTCCTTTTTGTCAGACAAACTCTCTTTTAAAGACTGATTGAACTAACTAATGTAGAAAACAAAAATATAGTCACATTTTAGGTTAAACCTGAAAGCTTAAATAGTGAGGACTTACTGTTTATTATCTAATAGTTTACTGTATGCTTTCTTCAGTTACCTTACTTTAATTAGATACTTTATAATAGAAAAAAAACTAAACTTTGCATCTCTCCTCAGGACTGTCAAGTGGGGTTGAACTTTGCAGATGTAGGAGAGGCTGAAAATTTCTTTGCTGTAGTGGAGGACAAGATCTGCCAGAGAAACAGTCGTTTTGGTATTCAATTATTTTGTTTTTAACCATTTCTGTCAATTCAAAGTGATTCATAAATCTGATTATGAAGATGATCTAACAAGGCATCTTACTTAAAATGACTGTTTTATGTTTTCCTCTAATAACATAAAGAGAAACAGCAGAAAAAAGAATATAGAGGTAACAATGTGATTTCTCAAAATCACGGCTTTAATTGTTATTTTTTTCTTTCTATTTATATATATATATATTTACATGTAGGTTTTTTGAACAAGGTGCAAATCAAATCTATTTTTCTTTTCTATTCTTAGATCATGGAGCTTTGCCACCACTTCCTCCACCAAATGGTAAGTAAATCACTTTTTCACATGACTATTGGGCTTGTCTTTTGCTAAACAAAGTATTTGACTGTATTTTAAATATTTTTATTGACTTTTCTTTTTTTAATAGACATTTTCATTAACCTTTACTTTTACTTTTAAAAAATTACTTTTTTTACATGATTATTGTAACTATTAAAACATAACCTGGCCTGTATAATATATATTATATATATTTCTATATATATATTATTGTATTTTCAATCACAGGCTCTGGCATTCCTCTTACCTCTTCTCCCATGCTTCCACTGGTACCAAGTAATATCCAGAACCAAATTATCCCTTCCAAATCAAAGAAAGACAAGAAAGAGAAAGACAAGAAAAATAAAAAGAAGTCATCCAAACTGTTGAAGGTCGATATTGGCGCACCCAGTGGATTCACGTGAGTGAAGAGCAGGCTCACTTTAACCAAGATAAATGATTCTGAAAAGGTTTTTGGTTAGCTTATGTTTCTTTGTGTCATGACTTTAGGCATGTCAGTCACCTTGGCATGGGTTCCAACAATGTGGACCCAGACCTGATGAAACTTCTGTCCCGTGCTGGGATCAGTGAAGCAGATATGAATGACTCCGAAACCTCTCAACTCATTTATGATGTCATTGAGCGTTCAGGTGGAATAGAGGCTGTCAAAAAGGAAGTGAGCAAACAAGGTAAGTTCAATTGTTAGATTTGTCATGTTAAAGAGATGTGCTAATACCAGCCAATCATCTAGGTAATGTAGCACACAAATGCCCTGGAGCAACACAACTGACACTTTCAAGGCCCAGTAAGGATGTCGTCAAAATAGTCCATATGTTGTGTTCTGTTAATGTCGTGAACTTGTGAAGAAGAGTGAGACAGAAGAGAAGAAACTGAATAAAATCATTATTTTTTATTTCTTTGCACACAAAAAGTAGCTTCATAATAATTAAAGTTGAACCACTGATGTCACATGGACTATTTTATCGATGTCCTCACTACCTTTCTGGGCCTTGAACGTGTCAGTTGCATTGTTGTCTAGGCAAGGTCAGAACGCTTTGAGATTTCATCAAAAATATCTCAGTTTGTGTTCCAAAGATGAACAAAGGTCTTTTGGAATGAGGATAAGTAATTAATAAGAGAATTTAATTTTTGAGTGAACTATCCTTTTCTTAACGTATTATTTAATTTTTTGTTTAGAGTCTCCTCGCCCTCCTGTTCCCAGTGGACATCGGGGGTCTCTTCCCCAAGTGCCATCTGGGCTCTCCTCAGCACCGCCACCACTACCTCAAGGTCGAATGGGGCCTCTACCTCCTGTCCCGGGTCAATGCTCTGGTCCACCTTCTCAT
This sequence comes from Carassius auratus, assembly GCF_003368295.1. NCBI lineage: Eukaryota > Metazoa > Chordata > Actinopteri > Cypriniformes > Cyprinidae > Carassius > Carassius auratus. The sequence goes on from NW_020529059.1 coordinate 46,750, forward strand.
CGAGGTTCCCTTCCACCTACACCACCGAGAGCAGTTACATCACCACAAACCCCTGAGGGCCGCAGCAGTCCAATGCCAGCCCGTTCCTCATCATTAGGCCCCCTGCCACCGGTTCCTGCTGGAGGACGTACTGGACCCTTGCCTCAACCTCCAGGACCCCGCAGCACACCCTTACCTCCTCCACCTGGGGGTCGCAGTGGAGGTTTACCCCCACCACCACATCCAGGAGAACGTAGGGAGTCTTTAGCCCCTGTCCCAGGAAAGAGACCTGGACCACAAATGACCGAAAGACGAGGTAGCTTTCTGCCGCCCGAACCTGCTGGGCCAGTTCCACCACCTCTACGACCGGGATTGAGGAGCGCACCCTTACCCCCACCTCCGAGAGACAGTAGTGAATGTTTGCCACCTCTGCCTCAATCTAAAATGCCATTACCTCCTCCCCCATCTGATTTCTTCCCTCCTCCACCTGAAGACGTTTCTGTGCCTCCACCTCGTCCCTTTGAATCCAACTATCCACCCAGAAGCAATTCTTCGGGCTTCGCCCCTCCACCCCCTCCAGTGTCAACCAAACCCGGTGCAGGCGGTCCTCCTCCGCCACCTCCTCCTCCACCTCCCGCTGCTCCTCCTCCAGTGAACTTTGGGAGCAATCCCTCAACTCCAAGTGGTCCACCACCTCAAGCATCCAGCGGAGGCGAAGTGGGAAGAGGAGCATTACTTTCCCAGATACAGTCAGGGATGAAACTCAAAAAGGTGATTATCTACACTATCATTTTAATTTATAGTTAAGAATGAATGATTTATTTGATTTTAAAAAATTACTGTAAATGCAGTTTCCTCAAAAATATCAAGCAGCACAATTGTTTTTCACACTGATAATAATAAAAAATGTTTCTTGAGACTAAATAGTGCATGCTGAAAAATCAGCTTTTCCATTATAGAAATAAATTACATTTTATTTATTTGACGTTATAATTTAATAGAAACGTTATATGAATTTGTAATAATATTTGACAATATTGCTGTTTTTAGTGTAGTTTTGATCTTGTGAACGGCAGTGTAAATAGTAAATTTCCTTGAAAAGATCAGGTTAAGGAAAGATCTAAACACAAATAATGTTCCCATATTTGCTTCAAATTGTTGCTAGTATTATTCTTAAAGCATAACACGCTATACAAGCTATATACAGTAATGTCTTTTGCCCAGGTGGCCGCCAACCCAGATCCACCTTCCCCTGCCCAGGATTCAGGAGAGGGAATAGTTGGAGCTCTAATGATGGTGATGCAGAAGAGGAGTAAAGTCATCCATTCATCAGGTAACCACTCAATCACTAGTGTTTTTTGTGTGCTTTTTTCATTTATTATAGTAATTATGAAAGGAAAGTAGTACCTTTATTTTATTATATACACAATATATTTTGTAATTAATTCTTAAACAATAAGTTGGTCTGCTGGAGCCTGCATACCTATTAACCTTTTACCTTATGCCAAATCTACCATATCTTGTAGAAGAGGATGATGAATTTGATGATGACGAGGACGACGATGAAGAGTGGGATTAATCCTGCTGTAATGGAAAAACTTTCAGAACATGTACCCAGGCAGTTTTACATGTTTTTAAAGTTAAACAACACGGTTTCAAAACATTTTCTTTAGGAATGCCCTGATATTCTGCACAAAACAGATGCTAATAAATTTCTGATATTAAAATGATATTATTCTTAAATTTAATCAATTTTATTATACTTCATGAAAAAGTATAATGTTTATTTTAAAATTTGCTACATATTACATTTAAAAGAGTTGTTTAAATTAATTTTTTTTTAAACCTTAAGTGAGCATTGGATTATGGCAAAAGGAATTTAAAAAGTACTCGAATTATTAAAAACTTTAAATATTGTTCCAACATATCATGCATGGGTTCTCTTTCTAGTCTCAGGGGTTCTCAGTTTCTGAGCGTTTCAGTTGATGTAGATATCTATAACAATGTGAATCTGTACTGAATGTATTTACAATATGTAAATATACTAAAATGTGAATTGAAAAGTGAATCTATGACTCAAATTATTCCTCATTTATTATTTTTTCCCCTGTACAAGTCAACATCTAACAGCAAGACAGAGTATTGTCATTTACAACTAGACTATTCTACCATTCAACTAAAGAAAAGGACACAAATATTGTGAAATATTTCCAGTGTTAGATATTATCTGAGTGAACTGTGACATTTGTATTCACTTGAAAGATGATTGCTCAACCAGACACAAAGCACGAAATGCACAGCATAAAAGTGCTATTTCCTAAACAGTGTCAGTCATTTTGAATGCATTTAAATAAATATGACAACATACCTAATTTCTCAATCATGCAAAAATGCCCTCCACCCTTATTCAGTATCCTCAAAGACCATCCCATAAAAAATATACAACTTCAAATAAATATATATTACAAATGGTGAGAAACAGCCACAGTCACACAGACGGTGACTTGCAAATGTTTGGTGCCATTATTAACCCAGTTATTAGAATCCATACATATATTACTATTGAACATACATACAAAAAAATTATTCGGACAATTTCATAATCCAGGTGGAACATCAGAAATTGCACTGGCCCAATGACAAAGGGTTTAACAAAGGGGCTTTCTGGCGTCAGGATAGTGGAACGTTTTAAAAACTTATGAGGTAATATCATCTTTAAAGGTGCTTTGTGGTTTATTGGTTGATTTTATGTAAATTAAACCCAGCATGTAATTACTGAATCCTAAAGGTCATTTACAGCTTAATTTGTGAGTGGTTTATAATACTATAATGCGGTCAGATCACTGTGTCGAGTGGAAACAGTAAGTCCTAAATCAACATGACTACGATCCCAGTACAACAGATGAATGGTCTGTACTTTGGATCAGTGAATGAACAACGAATGTATGATTACATACAACTATCCCAAAAAGGACTTGGACATTTTATTTTTGGGGTAAATGTTGTTAAATTTGATAAAAATTAATCAACCTGCCAAATTCCAAAACAACTGGGTTCAAACTGTGAACATTCGTTTTGAATTAAATTTATGGACAGTGTTTAAGAAATAATTATATTATATTTTATTAATAATTATATTAATATTTTAAATGAAAATGTTTCAATCGTAAAAAAAAAAAAGTAATTTCCAACTATTTGGACTGTTCATGAATGTTTTAATTCTGTTAATTTAGTTCATTAAAGTGTCCAAGAATATTTCATTTTGAATAATGTAATAATTCAATATTTTTTTATTGTCTAAAAGTATCCAAATAAGTTTTGGGGCCACTGTCTATTAATTATCCAGTGCAGGTACATTTAAAAGAAAACATTTTCACTTTAGGTCTCATTTTAAGTGCATCTTGAAAGGTGTAAAAATGTCCAAATACTTTTTGGTGCCACTGCACAAGAACTAACCTATGCAAGTTCACAAACTACTCGGAGCAAGGTGACCGACTCTCTTATCTTGTGCTCCTCACTCCCCACTAGCCTTCAGTGCTTCTGTGTGTCTGCGATTTGCACGTTTGGGGAGGTCAGCCTGTGAGTTTCCCCCGGCCGTCAGCTGCTCCCAGTAGGACTGGCAGTACTGCTGAATCAGACGCATTTCTGGCTCCATCAGGAGCAGTGGGGTAGGAGCTGCAGGGTGCTGGTGATGGTTTTTGTGATGGGTCCTCGATGCCTCTTCCTCCTCATCAGGGGTGGTGAGGGCTACAGCGATGTCCCGGTCCAGGATGCGCAAGGAAACACGAGCCAGCGTGTGCTTGAAGTTATTTTCTGTGGCCAGGCAATGGTAGAGACCTGCGTCTGCTTTGGTGAGCGTTTTGAGAAGAACCCCCTGAGGAGTCTTCAGAACCTCTCCCTCTCGATTCAGCTGTCAACAAAAGAGATGTGTTCATGTTTTTAAAAAGATCTCTCAAGCTCAACAAAGTTGCATATATCTTATTATGATGAAACTAAAAGAACATTTTATTAGAAATAATATAACTTTTCCTTCAGAAATCGTTTTAATAAGATGATCTGATACTCAAGACAGATTTATTATTTTTGGCTGGTTGGTTGGTTTGAAATAAAGTAAAAGAATGCAGTGGTACCGCTTTTCGTCTTCCCTCTCTCTGGTAAAGCCATTTGATGGTGGCCTGAGGAGAGCGCGGCACACACTCCAGAAACGTGCTGCTACCCTCCACGCCGAACTGAACTTTCTCCTGCAGTCTCCTCTCCACTAGTAAATACAGAAGGTGTTACAGTCATATGCTATGTCCTATCATACAAATACATCAGAATGAACTCCTACACACTATTTGCTGATGACTGTTTTTGTTACCTTTAGCGATGTAGCCCCGGCACTGACGCAAAGGGTCACCATGTTTAACATCCTGTCTTCTGCTCCTCCTAAATGAAATAATACAAGATATAATTAAACACCATGTCATTTTTACTGTCCTATTAATTGGGACTCACAAAAGCCAATTAAGTGCAGAATAGAGCTTCTCTGACCTTTTGGTGGCTTGTGTAAAGGCAGAGCAGTTTTCTCCATCCCAGGCGCAGTAGGGGTCTCTGGCCAGACAGCAGTCTGAACAGGCCTTTCCATATACTCCACAACGGTGCAAGGACACTTGGGTAAGACCTTCTTCTGAAGATGCATACAGTTGTTGCTGCAAAATAAAAATATAATAATAATAATACTTGAAAAATATATTGTATAATTGTATGATTTCTAGAATTCATCTTTATAAAATGACACTCTTAAAATGTATTAAAATGTGTTTTATTATGTCTTACCCTTTTGGCTGATATGTACATTGTTTTGACAGGAGCAGGTGTCTATAAATAGGGAATAAAAAAAGCATATAATATTTTCACCTTTACTTTTTTTTTTTACACACACAGGCCTACATATATATTCTTAAATGTCATTATATATTAGAACAATAAAATGCTGAGGTCCAGAAAAAAAATGTATATATATTTTTTTCATTTGTTTACCCTGAAAACTTCCACTTCCTCTAAAGTGAGCTCTTCCATTGTGGTGGGATCCTTGGGCAGAACTATAACTTTTTGGACTGTACCACGATCTGTGGGATGACAGAAAAGTGATACACTGTAAACACAATACGTCTATTGACGTTTTGATTAAAAATCATTTAAAAAATAAACATTCATGGATAATTTCTTTACAACAAGATCTATAATATGCATTTAGAACAGAAAGGGACATTTTTATTTCATGCTGACTTTAACAACTAGGTTACACCAGCCCAAGGTTAACAGATTTGCAAAGAAACTGAACTAATGTCAGCATTCAGAAGATGCCAGACTCACCTGTTCCCAGGAAGAGAACCTCGTATCGGCCGTCCACAGCATCCACCTGATCCACGGCAATTGTAGTAAAGCGATAGTCTACCCCAGAGCGCACCACCAGAGGGCGCTTGTGAATGGGATACACGGGGTGGTACATGAGAGGATGAGCGCGAATGAAGTTAACCGCTTCATCTGAGAACTCTTTTGTGGACTTGAGACCTGGGGTGAATGTGCCTCCCGGACACTGATATGAACAACAGAGGGGAAAGTCAGTCAGATAAATGTATATGATTCTGGGTTTGCTCGTCTTTTAAAGAAAACACCCTTATAGTCATAAAAGATGTCACAGATCTTGTAAGATGATAAAAACACACAAGCTTATGCAATAACAAATACTGTGAGAGAAACTTCTAAACTTTCATAAAACTTAAGAGAGAAATCAAATGAATCTCACTGTTCCTGGACGAGGATAGGGAATCTTCCCTGTGTATGTAGTCCACTGGTAGTTGTGTCCGTGTTTATGTGCGAAAGGGCCATTGAAGACATTTCGGATGTCGGCCATTGAGTAGACACACACGGCTGAGCCTTTAAACACAGAGCTAAGAGACAAATACAAGACAGATGAGTCAAATATGACAGCCAGAAACAAATCATTTACGGAAAGAAGAATATGAAAAGTCAAAATTTACTATAATTTGACATTATGTGTTGATCTTAAGGAAATATGTACCCAGAAGTTGAGAAGACGCCATACACCACAGGGTTTCGTTCATCCTGGGTGGGTTGGATAAACACGTCCCCTGGAGAGGATGAGAAAGTGTGTCAATAATACAGAGATATTAAGAATGCATTACTGGAAATACAACAGTAATTGCTATATCTGAGATACTTGGCAGATTTGACACAAAAAGGAAGTAAACTCACTCAGTTCATCAAAGAAGGTTTCCACCCCATCATCGCCCATCACAGAGCACACCAGCCTGGCCTTCAGAAAAGTCGTCCATTTGTTCACAAGTGACTTTTGTCCGCCCTCATCATTCTGTGAATAAACAAAAAAAACAGCTTTTTTCCATTGACTGACAGAACTGTGCAGAACTGCTTCCTGTGCACCTGCACTTTCTGGTTGCGAGCCTCACCAGGCACACGCGGCCCACTCTGGCCAGCACACTTGGACTCGCTCCTGCCCCTGAGTCCAGAGTCTTCTCACGGAAGAAGAAATAGAGTTTGTCGTCGTTCTTCTCGGCGCTGTCAGGAATCGGTTTCATGTGAACAAATACGGGTTCTAGGAAATAAACAGAGTGTGTATGTAATGTCCATCCAAATATTTCAAGCAAACTAAAACAGCTGAGCAAATATTTATTGTCAGACTAATTCAAATGACATCTTCCAATCCAAATATGAACAGCCAAACTATGTACCATTCAGCCACTTCGAGTCATACTGCTCTGATCTCACAGCTGGCCGGCTGCCCATGGTCCTGAAGATGCCTGGATCAGTGCTCATGAAGTCCACCGGCACTCCAGCGTACAGGTTTCCATCTGGACGGAGGAGAGAGAAAAAAAAATCATAAGTACAAGTGAAGCCTACATGTTTCAGATGAATTGTGAAATACGGTCAAAATGTTGTGTGATGACACATTAGACAGGATATTGACCTTTCGATAAAATCTGCCCTAATGCTGTTGATATGCTTTACAGAACACCAGACAAGGATAAACTCAACATTTCATAAACAGAATGGTTTCCAGTGAATTATGCCCATGTTAAAGTGGTCAAATTGATTTTAATCATTTTATTATGCATTTATATATGGGCTAGAATGAATTAGTGTTCAAAGTTATTATTAGAACATGCTCAAAAGCTCATGACAGTCAGCTATATACCTAAATTAATATGTAAACAAATTAGCACTAAGTTATTAGCAATGATTTACCCTGCAGAAAATGTATGATTCTGTTATGTTACATGTTCTGTTAAGTTATAATTATATGTTCTGTTATTTTGCAATGTTCTGCAATGTAATGATATGTTATGATTCTTTTGTTAAATGTTATGATTTCATGACATATTATGATTCTATGTTATGCTATGATCCTGTTATTTTATTATATGTAATTTTTTTGTTATATGTTACTGTTAACTTGTGTTATGATTCTGTTATGTTCCGCTGTTTTGGAGATTGTTTGATAATATGGTGAACCGCAACCAATCAATTACATCAAATCTTCATGAATTGTTTCTTACTAATCAGGGCTGCGACATTCTCCTGGTTTGGATCATAAGAGCATTTTCCCTTGCCAGAGTCCACATATCCAGGAACCAGTCTGAAGAGATAGTCCTGTGGAAATCAGAGCAGGGAAAGCATTGGTTGGGTTAAAGCTGGTTGTGTCTACATACGAGTATAAACAGAATGTTTATGTGTGTGTGTGCTGCACCTCAGCTCTCCATCCTCTGTTGATGAAGGTGCAGATGGGTTTATAAGCTCCTGTGCCACAGGTGTACAGATGAGTCCTGTTCCACGGCTCAATCAGACGCACAAAGTTAGCACACTCTCCCTGAAAACACACACACACAAACAAGCCACTTTTAAAACTTATTTACTGTATTTTCCGGACTATAAGTCGCACTTATTGTCATCGTTTGGCTGGTCCTGCGACTTATAGTCCGGTGCAACTTATCAAAATTTATTGTACATGGACCAAGAGAAAACATAACCATCTACAGCCGCCAGAGGGCGCTCTATGCTGCTCAGTGCTCCTGTAACTGTTAATGTGTTATGTTAACATACCGGGCACCTATTCAGTTGTTCTGTGTACTGTTGTGTACCGTTATCTGAATAACTTGCCTTTCCAGATTACCAATATCGGTTCTTGGTCTTGGATTTTGTTAAATAAATTAAGTTAATATTTCAGTTAAAAGTTTTTAGTTGTGTTCATTTAATGTTTTCAGGGTTAGGCTACACGAGCACTGAGCAGCATAGAGCGCCCTCTCGCGGCTGTAGACGGTAATGTTTTTTCTCTTGGTTCTAAATAAATGCGACTTATATATATATATATGTTTTATTCCTCGTCATAACAAGAGTCTCACATCTTATTTAACAAGTCATTTAGAACTAATTAGATGACAAGAACTGATTTAAACTTACATGCCTGCCTTTCCCAGTCATCTGACACTCTCCCTTTCTCTGAGCTGGAGCCGGCCAGTGGATCTACAGACATAAAACACCCAGTGCATTATGAGAACAATCCACTGACACTACAGTTCTTCTGGGGTCAGTGTTTGGGTGCTGATTGTTATTTTGTCGGGAATGGAATTGACTGATATGAATCATCACTTACAATGAGAGGCTCTTTGTTGATGTTCTGCATGTCCAGAGAGACCAGATATTCACGGCTGCCCAGGTACAACCGCCCCTGGTCTGGGTCAACGTGCAAGATCCGGTAGTCACTGGTGTTGAAGGAAAAACTGAATGGCCTTGCTGTTCGAGTGTCCATAAGTTCTGGTGCACAAGAGAGAAGAAGAAAAAATCCAGTATTTTATATTGGGAAAAATGTTTTATTTTCATATATTTTATGTCAGCAGCCTTAATTTAAGTTGTTAGCGTTGCATGATCCTTCAGAAATCATTCTATTATGATGATTTAGTGAACAAGAAATATTTCTTATTATTGTTATCACAGTTAAAAATGTCTGTGCTGCTTAATATTTATTTTTATTTTTATTTTTTTCATTTAAGAACAGGAAGTTGTATTTGAAACAATTTTTCAATAATGTAAATATAAGTGTATTTACTGTCATTTTTGATTAATTTAATGTCCTTGCTGAATACAAATAGTAAATTAAAGTACCTATGAGTTACAGAAGACAGAAATGATGGGAAACGCTGTTCAATGTAATTGTAAAACAGTGTTTGATCAATAGGGGGTGCTCTTAACTTTCTTCTCAAGCATCTGCTTTTTAACTAAACCCTCACAACTCCCACGTGTTATAAACATTCAGTGGGTATTTTCTTTTCCAGATGAAATCATTAAAATAAAAATCTTGTGGTAGCGGTGTTGTGGGCCACCCCTTCTCAGCGAGCTCTTCTTCAAGGTGGAAAGAAGAGCCGAGAAGCCTAAGTTGGTGGCTCTTGGGAGCAAACTGCACTTAACACAGTTCCAGAAACATTTCCTGAGTGCTGGCAGATAGAAAAACACTTCCACATGTGGGCTAAGTATTCAGTCTCGAAGGCAAAGATTAAAATGAAGAAATTCAGGGGAGTTAAAATGAACCATTTCTTCAGACGTTCTTGCAGGCTGTCACATGACTTCAAAAGAACACCAGGCCCTGATGCAAGAATTGCAGTTAATGTTGTGTGAATGTTTAACAGCGTAGACTTGTGTCGGTTATGAATTATGATCAGATTATTTCAGGAATGAGAGAGAGATGTCAGAATCTAATAATAGTCAGGAAAGATTTGAAAGGAATAGTTCCCGGAAAATATAAATTCTGTCATTATTTCGGGATTCTTTGATCATTTTAAAGTTCAAATGCACAGCATTTATTTAAAAATCTAAATCTTTTGAAACATTAAAAAATACAGTTATTTTTGTTTTGATAAATGCAAAACAATCTTTCTGAATAAAAAGTGTAAAAAATTTTCAGAAAAGAAAGTAATAGGAACTAGTGATCGTTGCTACACCAAAATGAGAACTTTTTAAAGGAAGTCTTGTGTCTCTCAATAGGTTTAGTTTTCTCTCCCTAGACTCTACTCCTTTAATCTTATTCAAACTCTAACACATTTATTAAAAAGCCGTTCTTTTATATTTCTTCCCCTGTTCCGGATCAGTCTGACACACTCAATCCCATGATCCCCCTTGAGGATGAAGTCCTCAAACTCTTTCATAAGCTACATTCATAGATAACTAATTACACACTAATCTTTCCTTCCATCCTCTGAACTAGATTCATCCACATCATGTCCAGTAACATCCTGAATTTCTTGTCATTTTGAACTATTACACAATACACCACTGTTCAAAAGATTCCCAACTCCATGTTGGTGCTTCTCTTCAGTTCACTCCTCTCATTTACTGTAGGGTTCAGGTCAGAGGACTGGAATGGCTATAGCAGAAGCTTGGTTTTGAGCTCAGGGATCCATTTCTGTGTTGTTTTTGAGGTTTGTGTTTGGGTTATTGTACGGTTGGAAGATCCAAACATGGTCCATTATAAGATTTCTGACAGAGTCAGTCACTTACTGATTTTTTATCTGTTGGTATTTGATAGAATCAAAGATGCCATGTGTCTAAACAATATGTCCAGGACCTCCAGCAGAAATAAAGGCCCACAACATTAAAATACATTTCATTGTACACATGGGGTACTTTTTATCTTTGTGTTCACCAAACCCATCTTGAGTGTTTCCTGCTAAAAAGCTAATTTTTTAGTTTCATCTGATCATAAAAGCCAGTCCTATGTGAAGTTCCAGTCGTGTCTGATAACTGAATATGCTTTAGTTTGTTTTTGGATGAGCTAGGAGAATTTTTCTTGAAACCCTCCCAAACAACATGTGGTGATGTAGGTTCTGTTTGACTATTTTTTTAAGGTTTTCAAAACCGAGACTCAACTATTTTCTGCAATTCTCCAGCTGTGATCCTTGGAGAGTCTTTATCCACTCAAAGTGACCTCCTCACCATGCATTAGGACGATATAGACACACGACCTCTTCCAGGCAGATTCATAACATTTTATGTTGATTGGAAATTCTTAATTAACCTGATGGTGGAAATGGGAATTTTCTTAAAGCCACTTCACTAATTTGTTAAACTCAATTATCTTTTGCTGCACATCAGAAATATATTCTTAGTTTTTTTTTCTCATTGTGATGGATGATTAGGGGAATTTGGGCTTTGTTTTCCATCCTCTTTATATTTCTGTGAAACAGGAAGCCACGGCTGGATAATTTCATGTTTATAATCACGCTGGAGTGCTCAAAATTGTGAATATGAGTGGGAATATACTTCATAGATATTTTACTCATAAGAATTTCTAGGGGGGGGGCAATAATTGTGTCCAACCTACAAAAACCCCCCTTAAATTCTTTTTATCCAATGAAAGGATACATTTTTGTGAATAAAAAAAAAAAAAAAAATCAAAAGGGTTAACAATGAAGTTGCATTTTCAACTTTGAAATATCTCTGGTAAATATTATTCAGACTACAACTGGAATATGAAATGTGATATTTTTTTTATGAGATTAGTTTTTCACAAATATGTGAACCTGGACCACAAAACCAGTCATAAGGGTCAATTTTTCCAAATTGAAATTTATACATTATCTGAAAGACGAATAAATAAGCTTTATTAGGATAGGACGATTTTCAGCTGAGATACAACTATTTGAAAATCTGGAATCTGAGGTTGCAAAAAAAATCTAAATACTGAGAAAAATCGCCTTTAAAGTTGTCCATATGCATATTACTAATCAAGAAGTATGCTTTAATATATTTACAGTAGGAAATTTACAAAATATCTTTGTGGAACATGATCTTTACTTAATATCCTAATGAGTTTTGGCATAATATAAAAATCTATCATTTTGACCCATACAATGTATTTTTGGCAATTGCTACAAATAAACCCCAGTGACTTAAGACTGGTTTTGGGGTCCAGGGTCACATATAAAAGCAGGCTTAGGCTTGAACCTTATTGTAAGGTCAGCCAATGCAACACTTTCTTTATGTTTTATCAAGCTGAAATGAATGTAAGAGTTGGTTAAAGAGCTTGAGTCATTTTGAGTGTGTCTGATGAGCTTTTAAGAGCTGAATATTTTAAACGATGCCCTACTGGGTGATAGGGTGAGCTTTCAAATGTAGCTTAAAACAAGCACACTGTAGCCAATGTATGAACTACAAGCGGAAGACCAATTTGTCAATGAGCTTCATCATCCTTCCCTGGAAGATCATCTGTATGGATGTTTACACAACCATGGAAAAGTTTAGGCACAGGAAATGTGGCCATTTTAGTGACGTTGTTAATGTTCTGAAAGTATCTAATATGTTTAAATGTGTGTTTACAGGATGTTCTAGAGTAGGTGCTAAAATAACTGTTAATGATCGGATATCTGTTGGACACGGAACTGGGTGGGCAAAAGGGAAAGGGTTTGTATACACTCCTGTTCCCCTTTCTTCCCTTTACCGTCAGGAAAGAACACCGGACACGGCACCTCTGCCAAACCTGCAGTGGACCAAAGTGGACGCAGCACAGGGTTCCTTACAATCACGGGTGAGAGACGCTGGTACAAAGGTGAGGCTAGTGATAAAACATCCTGCAGGAAGTCTTTGTTGTGAGAAGAATTTGACAGGAACTTAAAACACAGTCTCATGCACTATTCAAACAGATATCAGTCTCAAATATAACAAAACATTAAAATAACAAAATAAAATAGTTAAAAATGTTTTATATTTATATTTGACATAAGCTGAAATATAAATTCAGAACAATTAATTTACCAAAGCAAATCAATTATTAATATTGCTACCAATATTAATGTAAAAATAAATATTTAAATTACATATAATTTGCCACAATATCCCTGATTTATAATAATAAATAAATAAAAAGGTCATTTCAAAAACTTGATTATTTAATCAGCATATCCTAATCTGAATAAATTATTAAATTGTGTCAACAGCCATATTAAATTGTTTAATCATAATAGGGTAAGGTTACACACTGAATGCATACAAGGCCATTGTAGAATATCAAGTTTCTCTTTCTGTCAGTTTCTTGCAGCATTCTCGGTCTCTAGTTGGGTACACTTTCTAGAGTTACACAAAGACCTTCCCTCATCTGAAGGCGCCTCCGAAACAAAGACCATCCCGGTGGCAAACAATGAACAATCCATCTCAGATAACAGCAGAAAATAAAGAGGCCAATGAGACAAGTGGATTTTTCCGCCCAGCTATTCTTGATGTGAAGGAGAGGGTGGTGGCGAGGTTGAGAGGGGGCTGAATACTGGAAGGGTGATCTCTCCTGATGGGGGTAAAACACATTGCAATTGAGGAAAACAGGAGGGTAGAAATGGACTGGATCAGAGCCAAAGAGATTCGGTGGAATTACAGGGATGGGTGATGAAAGAAAAGACAAAGCTAACAATAACTAGTTAGATCCAAATTACTGAGGGCGTATAATTCAGCCCAGTCATCTCTTCAATTAGGTTTGATCAGGGCACAAGCAGGAGGAATATGAGCCCGGGGCAATGGGAAATATGAAACATGAGGTGATTGATATTTGGAACAGCTTTTCTTTCTCATGAATCCTGCTAACATCATTATGAATTTCCCTCAAGGCAATTTTAACCCATCTTGATTGGATTGTTTGTGAAAAACAGAGGGGTCAATTGAATTCTCTAAATCTCAAGGGTCACTGAGCATTGAGGCATCAAACACTTTAACTGTAAAATAGAAGAACATCTGCTTATAGGTCATGAAGCAGTTAATGTTATTTTATTTTTGTTATTGTCATTCGTCCATAACAATCATCAGACCATTTCACGTCCCACCTTAAATAATGAGGGATGCATCAATATAACAATTCTGACTGATAACCAGCATATAAAAAAAAAACATAAAATGTTTTACGATTTTCCCTAAATAAAAAATAAAAAAAACAACAACAACATTTTACACGTGCAAGTGATTTTGGACATTAAACAATATTATGTACAGTGTGAAAATGGATTTACTCAAGATTAAATTCTTGTTTGAAATCATGAACTTTGAGTGTTTGATAACTGCAAAGGAAAATTATTCCTGAAATATCCTTGTCATAATTGCCAAATGACCTAAAAATGAATTCTAAAAAATAATAAAATAATAACTGCACCAGAATATTTAAAGAAAGACCAACAAAGGCAGCACTGAGTGCTAACTCAAGTTGAGTAAAGTCAGCTTTTTATGTAGGTCATAGTTATTGTACCACAGCAAAGAATGAGGCCCCACAGAAATAGCCAACTAAACTGGAGTGACTTGGGGAAAATGTGGCTTTTGGAAAAAAAGTTGTTTACACTCCGGCTGGTACAACACAAACAAATCCAAAATTGTGTTTATATTCTTGTGGGATGCTGTATTTTGATGTTTCCACTGTTTTTAATCTCAGAGCAGTTTCCAAACAATAATGAGCAGGGTTACAATCCCACATACATGAGAGATGGGCCACTCTATAATCTCTGGAGTAATTATGTGGGACCTCTCTCCACCTTCAACTTATTCAGATGAAATGTTATATGAAAGGATTCCCCTTAAGTGATTCACACTTTTAATGCCGGTTTCCATCAGGTATGTGTTAAGCAGGCCATATTTCAACCTGCTTCAAAATTGTAATAAGAGGGCCTGTGTAACATGAGGATACCTGTGTCTGTATTAGCTGCACTAATGTGTGTATAAAGTCACTGCATGCATGTGCATGTGTTTTTCAAGAACAAGGAAGACAGCTTGACAGCTGACAATGACTATAATTGTTTAAAATGACTTTGGTTTAGATCTCATATATGCTTTGAAGACATACAATTATGAGAGGAGGATGCTGGGAAAGAATCTGTGGGAATATCCCTGAACTTCTCTACAACAAGAGTTTTGTGTCAAATTCCCTTTAAAAAGAAAGATACTAAAACCAGGAAGAGAAAAATGTTAACATCACATAATGAGATACAGCACTGATTCTTGAGACAGCTACATATGCCATTAGTTTATATACAGGTAGTATTACTATTTTTACTGTAAAAAAATATCTTTAATCAAAATTATGACTTATGACCCCTAACAAAACCAGCTATCCTGTAACTGTAACTCAATACTTTAAATCTAGTTAAAGCTAAATATGAATGGAATGCAAATGTCTGTTAATGTGTACTGAGGTAAAGAAAGTTAAAATTAATAATCCTTAATAAATATACTTTTATAAAAATGCTCAAAATGACTACTGCATTTAATGTATTTATGTGAAATGCAGTGGTGACAAATGAACAGATTGAACTAAAAATTAGAAACTCTCCTGTAGTCTCAATTCTCGATTGACATGCTAAATGATAGCAAAGTAAACATTTCATAAGAAATAGGAAGAAGCAGAATGTTGCACTTGCAAAGAAGACCTCCGAACATGTACTGATTAATCCACAATTACGTTTTGGTACTTAAACTGTTATTTTTGGATTCCTATTGAATGTTTTGTCTGAATAATTATGAATTACAATTTGTGGTGAACCAAATTGAGGAAAGTTTCCTTTTAATGGGAATTCGCAGAGCTCCAGTGACACCACATTGCATTATCTCACCTTAAAATCCAGTGAAATGACCAATTTAAATGAGCTCTTGGATTTCTGAACAATAAACAATACACAAGATTCAAGGGTTCTCTGGAACATGCTCCACTGAGGACACCCACCCAGATCCAGCACGTTCCACACCTCAACCATGCTGACATCATCCACTATTTGTTTTCAGCCAAGAACTACTTGGCACTGACAAGGAAACTATGCAAACACATGTTTATGTCTGTGTACATAATTAGCTATAAAATTGCTCCTTACAAGCTAAATCTTACAAGGCCTTCCTACATCCAAATACATTCTCAATTAGAAACATGAGTCATACATAAAATATTGTAAAAAAAAAAATACAAAAGTGTTTCAATTTGCATACTTAGTGTGAGTAGTATATTCACAGTGAAAAACCAACAATTAACTGGTTGATGCACTTATTTAACCAAGAAAATGAAGATTGGAATGTTGGGTACCTATTGCACTTAAGCTTTAATTACTTAGAAAAAGGGAAAGGGCAATCAGACTCTGATTCTGGAAGACAAACTAGCCATCTTAATGTCATATGCTAGAGAGCAAAATACATAGTGTACTGTATAGCATGTCATTTAGGACACAACTAAAATGTTTTCTTGAAGAGGAAGGGTGTGGGCTATGGTTAGTCTATAGCATTCTGTATATAACTAGCTTTATATAACAATAATAGAAGTTTGGGATGTTCTCATTTAGACTAAGTGTGTACATGTGTGTGTATGTATAGGCATGTGGGTGTATGCAAAAGAGAAAGAGAGAAGCTGAGTGTTTGAGTATGCATGTACAGGTAATGAATAATGTTTGCTCTCACCTTTAAAAGCCAGGTGTACTCTGGGAGCGGAGCGATGTGTGCAGGCCACTTCAAACATGAACAAAGCCAACAGCACTAGGAGGAGTCTCATTTCCATTACTCTCACAGTTAGACCCGTTCGCAGGCAATCTATACAAACCCACACAAAAGAAAAAAAAATAAAACAAGGTGGACATAGGGAGAAATGCATGAGAGAGGCTAAATTTATCACTGATTTCGACAAAGGAAAAGGCTGAAATGACAAAGGAAGAACAGACGAAGGGCGAGAGGAGGAAAAAATAGCTTGGAAATGAATGAGAGATGAAGAGGAGGAAGAGAGATGGAGACAGTTTGATTTAGACAGACAACAGAAGGAACAGAAAGCAAACATTACTACTGTACTCTACCACTTGTTGTATATTTAGCTTTGAGTTTTAAAAGCCAGGCAAATCCCAGCCTGTCACACCTTCCTCTATTCAACTCCATGCAAAGATAGAGGTTTCAGACCTGCATTACAGAGCATTTATGCAACATGGGGTCAGTTTTATTTTAGAAAAAACAGGTGCTGTTAATCATCTTCATCCACCCAGTGCAACTGCACAGACTGATTTGAGAGTTAGCGGATTATGAGCATAAAGAGCTGTGGTTTGTGACCAGTGTACAAGGGCTTGAACGTATGAACGAGTGGCATAAAAATCACAGAGCAAAGAATAAAGAGTGTCCAGGATAAAGCAAAGAAATAATTTTTATTTTTTGGGAAATGTTACACAATGTACTTGTGTTGATATGGTTTTGAAAACAAATTAAATATTAAATCTAAATAATGTAAAATATTTTTAAATGTACTTTTAAATGTAAAAAAAAAAACGAATAATTGATTAACTATTACTACTAAAACAGTAGAAATAATACTGTTTTATATTTTAAATATATATGTGTGTGTGTGAGTATGGTCCTCGAATCGAATCGTGATATTCTAGTGATAACAGAACCGCTTGTAGACTATTACTCCACTGGAGGAATTTCTCACAGGGAATGTCATAGTTAGGGTAACCAAATGTCGGGTTTTTACCAGGACCATCCCATATTTTTGGTGTCCTGACCTTTGAAAATCCCGATGGTTGAACAAATTGTGTTTTGTCCAAACAGCAACCTTCTGCTCTATCTCGTGAAGCCAACACGGAAGTGAATTAAACTGCAATTCGTCAACTGGCCGCAAAAAGGAATCAATCCCATAGACTACCAATGTTAAAATGCCAAACTTTACAGCAGAAAAAAAAAATAAAAAATTACAGCCTGGTTATAAAAACTATAATGGTCTATATAAGCTAGCTAATTTTGCCCTTCAATATTTTTTTTATAACTCATCCGTTTAAATTATATTAAGCCTTAAAGGGATCCCCAGGTATTAAGACATTTATAGCTTAATATAGAATAAATTATGTCTCTTATTGAAATAGGTTGTAGAAAACCCATGGAAGATGCATGTTATTTAAAAAAAAAAAATTATTTTATGTGCACAGTACATTCTGTGTTGATTACGTCAAATGGTTGTACTCGGTGACCTGGCACTTTTTACTGCGACAACTCAGAATATACAACATTATGTGGCTTTTGGTTGTAATTTTCAGTCAGAGGGCAACAAGAGAAGCCATATAAGACTTCAATGATTTCCTAGCGATAAGAAGAGGAGAAAAGAATGGGAAAATGCATGTGGACAAATACAATTTCCTAGAGACCCGCTTTTTCTCTCTCCACTTGAGCCCTGATATCTGATTCTTTTAGTAGACCCCAGCTTCTGAAACAGCTTACAAACGGTTGAGACAAGAAATGCTTTGCCATCCTGTAAGGATGTAAACATGCTGATGCTAATCATGATGCTGTGGCAGCTGGATGAGTATCTCAGTGCAGATTTCCCTTGAGATCCGGGGCGTTTAGACTCCTTGTGTGGAAAAATCAATGCTACGGCTTTTGGTTTAAGCCTATACTTATATCCATCACCACATGCAAGTTCTTTTAGTAGCTGTAGTCATCATATCAGTATTTTATTTTCAGAGTTGTCTATTCCGAGTTGTGTTGCGGTAAAAACAGCAACAGGTAGCAGCAGTAGCTCACAGAGTGCAGCCATTTTACGTCATCAGAATAATGCTCCCCTCCATTAACGTAAATGATAAGGGAAATCATTTACGTTATATTAAGCTTTACATGTCTTAATACCCAGGTATCCCTTTAAAGTTCTGCATAATTAAGGGCGTGGTCACTTGAGTGACAGGTGAATTGCCGCTGTTGACACTGCAATCAAGCTGTCTCGGCTTCAGCAACCAGCTCCTGCTTTTTTGCCCATTTTCGATTATCCAGGAGTGACGCGCGGTGACGTGCTACCAAGATGGCGATGGCCGGCCTCTTCCACTTTGAGCTTCAAAAACTCTCTTCAGAAAACAGGTGACGGCACAGACACTACATCCATGTTTTTATACAGTTTATGGTGAGTATATTACATTAATTCGGTCTTAAAGGGACATTAAATATCTAATTAAATACTTGTCTGTCTCACTAATGTTAATCAAACAACAAAAGATGTTAAATAAAGTAAACATGTTAAACCTACTATATTTAAAAAAATGTTTATTTAATATTTAATGTGTATCTATTGTATTTGTCTTACGGTTTGTAATTTGCTTCTTTATTTTTATATAATATATATATATATATATATATATATATTTTTTTTTATATAAAAAATCATGAAATAACATTTCTCATATTGTGGCCATATTTCACATGGTGGATGTCTAAAACAGTTGTAACTTATAAAATAATACTGCTTTTGTGTCAGTTTTTTTTTTTTTTTAGACAAGAATGTACTTTGTTTAGACTAAATATAATGTCTATTTGAAAAATTGCTTGGCCAGATCTTCTGGAATTTGCCGCTGGCTCTGATGACAGTGGTTAAACATGAGATGTAATTTGTTTTAGGTAAACAGTCTTTGGGGCAGTCTTTGGTCTCATGAATCTATTATTTTTTCAAAATCAGATAGTTTTGGCTGAGGGCAAAATCTCATCACTTTATATTTTACTGTAACATTAATGCTGTATATCAGAGCACTGCCTTTGTACTTTTGACTGAATTGCCTAGCAACTATTATGATGGCTGTTGTTGTATATGTTGTATATATTTATATGAATAATAGTAGTATTTAATAATAATATTTAGTATTGAGAAATTGTGTGTGTTAATGATTATTACATTATTTCAACGTTAGCACTAGCACATTATAGCCATAATCCCACTACTTTTGTAATATTGCTCATATATTTTTTTTCTTCATTATATCACGACAGTTGTTTCAGCCTGACATGCTCTCGCTAAAATATCAAAATAATTGTAATTCATTGGTGAATTTTCATTATTGCATGTATGAACTGCATATTTAATGTACTTAATGTAAAAACATATATTAAAATGGAAAACAAAATTGACCCAGAAATCACTGCTTGTGATTTACAGCTTATGGGGCCATGTGCCTGGGAAAAGCTGGAGGTGGCAAATCACTCCAAGCTGCTGCAAAGCCCCGTCACGCTGCTCATTGTTATAACTTGGAAGATCTCGCTGGAGTCCAGGGCTGTGACTGCTGCCTCTTTTAGATCAGTTTCCATCATTCCTATATATGACATCATCAGCTGATGTATGTGAGTGATGTCAGCACAGTATACACTTGCATACTTGGGATATGTATGTCCATACATTCTCTTTATTGGAGATCCATGATTAAATGATCTTAAATCCAGATTCTTTTTTATTAGCACTTAGAAGTACTACACGTGTGTATGCCACAGCTTTGCTCTCGGCTGTTTGTGTGTTTTGCTTTAAGGCAAAAGCTTTGACACTAAGCAGCTTGCTCAATCCTTTTCCACAAACTCAGGCGCATACACAAACACAAACACTGGTCCAGGCTCTGCCAGCTGTCACTGGTTCAAATTCACATTCAAAGTGCATCAAGGGGCTTGTCCAGGAATGTACTACATGTCCAAACTGCAAGATGACAGAGTGAGAGAGAACTGTAGATTGCATAGAAGAGTTGGTAAAAGAGAGAATAGTATATAAAAAAAGGAACTGGAGATGATTATCTCTCTTTATGTTCATGTAGATGTGTATCATGACTCTGTAGACATCAGATTGGGATCATAGCCAATGTTTTAGTGTTAAACAAGAGCAAAGAATTATTGGTCTGAAAGCTGCAAATGCACATTTATGATCTTGGGTGCTCTTGTGAAGGACTACAAAAACCAACAAATAATTGATATCATATTTTCCAGCTCAAAGCGTCCTCACTTTTGAACCTGATTTCAAAAAAATCCTCTGAAGTTTTACTGTTTTTCACTGGCTCTCATTGAAACTCACACTCTGTGCAAGATCAGATCTGTCTTATGTCTCCTCTCCTTCACATATCCAACAGCATCAGTCACTCAGGTGTTCTTACATGTTGGTTCTGGCACTGATTTGAGGGGAAAGAGTAGGAAGCACAGACTTTAATTCACTCACACACACACACACAAAGCTCTGCTATAGATCTAACCTAACAGGATAGACAGATACAGTAGATGGACAGATGGACAGAGAGACAGACAGACAGCCAGCCACAATAACGGACAGACAGACAGACAGACAGACAGACGGATAGACAGACGAATAGAGAGATAGACAGACAGACAGACAGATAGACAGATAGATAGATAGATAGAGCATTTGCATGTCTACATCACTCAAGTAAACCGTTAAGTGACATATTTGCTGTTTTAAATCTTGAGTGGAACTTCACAGGTGTAAACGGTTATACTTTCTTGTTAGCATGCATTATGTATCAGTCGTCCTCTGCTGGAATGGCCAGCATATGAATTATGGATGTTCAAGCGCAATCTATGACGTCCATTAAATCCAACTCCGGTGTGTCTGATTTTTTCCTTTTTGTGACTGACAAAATGTCAGGCTTCTGTATCTCTCTTTTTAAAAGAACAAATATTGTGGTAAACACAAAAAGGGTATAAAAAGTAAAATATAGTCTGAGTTTGCCAAAGTGGACAGGACATGAACATATTTGAAAATTTTGCCTCTCATGTTAATTGTAACTTTTAGCAAAACATTATGAAATGTAATTTAAATCATTTTGGTCCCTTTCTTTAAAACGGTTTATACTGTATAATACTACAATCAAGTTTAAGCTTGGGTGTTAAATTGTGAATGCAGTAGCCATACTACATAAAAATATACTTACACACACAACCACCATACAAACATATGCCAGTTACAATTTAAAAAATTTAAATTCATACAGCTGCTCTAACACACAACTGTTCTAAAGTATAAACTGCTCAAGCACCCATGCACACATTTAAATTAGAAGATGAAAGAATCCTTACCGAACACACAATAAACCATCTGCATTCAAGTCATAACATTCCTGCTCTTGATGCACCCTAAATTCACCAAGTAGTGGATAAACCCTAGTTAAATTTCATTTCATCTCCACAGTAGATACAGTTATTGGATTATATGTTCTTTTTCCTCCATGTAAAAATTTATTAAAACAAATTTGTCAAAGTAGCATTGTAGTATTTTGTGGGCTGATAACGACATTTATTATCGTAAATACAGAAAGGCTGAAAACAAAAACAATTAAATATTTATATAGCCTAACACAAATTGCAGGGTGATCTAAAGGTTATGTTGGAGTGCTTTTAATATTACTGCAAATGTAAACACTGTTGCTATGATTTGCATACATTTTTTTATATTTTCCCTTCATCTACCTGAGGCCAAACTACTCTCTTAAGACTTTATGCAGTTTCAGATTGTTTTATCTCGAAGCTGAGAGAAGTGCTGTATATATTCACCTGATTCGCTGGTCTTGTGTTTTAGTCGGTTTGTTGCTCCGTGTATTTGGTGTCTTGAGGCGCAGGTGAGATGTTATCGTTACATTCCTTACCGTCTCTGTTAGCACAGCTCGTGCTTTAATGAATTTCTGAAATCCGTCCAAACCCTTCTCCTAAAAACATAAGAGCTTTTATAGCGCCAGCCTTTTGAATTCTCACTTTTGGGGCGTGTCAATCAGTCCAAAAATCGGCGATAAAAGTTGCAGTCTGTGCACGAAATTCCTCAAGATATTTCTAAGCTCTTATCTAGACAGTTGATGAGATAAAGGCAGCAGAAGTTAAGATGTGTTTTGCAGTTTGCGTGACAATATCTCCCGCGTTTGTAACTTTGAATACAAAACAGAAGATGTGTTCGTCGTCTTGTCACGTAAGCTCCACGCTGTACGTCTCCGTGTGTTGAAAGTCTGTTTGGATAATTCCGCCGGTGAAGTGTCACGGTCCAGCCCCCTCAGCACTGCTCCCAACGAACCGCCTTTATCCGTGAAGCGATCAGGAAAATGAAGATATGCAACAGATAATAGTGGATAATGCCACATTAAATGTTGTTTACATTTAATGCATTTATATGTGTGTATATATATATATATATATATATATATATATATATATATATATATATATAGTCACACTCACACTAGTCCTATATGGGGTAGGTTGTCACAGTCATAATATGAAGTTACATAATATGAAACACAACTATTCAGAGGTCAGAAAAATGCAGATGTATCAACACATTGCATAATGCCACATGATGTGGGGTTACATTTAATACATTTGAACATATATATATACATTCCTGCTCGAAAGTTTGTGAACCTTCCAGACAAGATCAGGTTTTGTGTTAAAAACAAAAAAAATTATTCAAAATGTACATCCAAAACCCAATTTGTGAAGCAGACTTACAAATGATGGACAAAAATAAATAAAAACAATCAAATTGATCACATCTGATCTGAACAAGCTAATAATGTCTTCAGGATTACAAAGGCTACAGAGACAAGTGAGTTTTTTTTTTTCAGGGTTGGTGCTAAACTCTGAAGGAAATCAGCACTCCAGGACCAATGTTGCCTACCCCTGATTTAGTAGCCTGTGGCACCTCCTTTTGCAGCCATTACTTCAACCATACATCTTCTGTTACCACATCTGTCTTTTACCCACTCCTGCTTGCAGAACTCCATCATTTTTGAGAGGTTGGATGGCATGTACTGCCCACTTCAGGTCTAGCCACAACATTTCATTTGGATTTAGATCCAGAGTTAAGTTAAGCATCTTGCTCAGGGACACACTGGTGTCTCACAGTGGATTGAACCCGAGTCTCTCCCATCAAAGGCAAGTGTCTTATCCACCGCGTCATCAACACCCCTAGACCATTCAAGAGTGTGAACCTTCTTTCTTTTAAGCCATTCCATGGTGGATTTGCTTTAATGCTTAGGGTCTTGCTGCATCTCCCATTTTTGGCCCAGCTTCAGCTCTTTGACTGATGGCAGGAAATTTTCTTCAAGAATTTGTTGATAAGTCTGAGATTTCGTTTCCCTGAATATTATGGAGTCACCCTGGCCCAGAGGCAGAAAAACAGCCCTAGACCTTCACATTTCCACCATTATGCTTCACTGTTGGGAGGAGGTTCTTTTCCTGTAATTTTCTTCAAACATGACGGCTTTGATTATGACCAGATAAATCTATTTTGGACTCATCTGTCCAAAGAATGGACTTCCAAAAGGCCTCTGGTTTGTCCAAATACTCTCTGGCAAAGTTGAAATGGCAGTTTGGTTCTTTTTTGAGAGCAGAGGCTTCTTTCTAGCAACCCCTCCCATAAATGTCATGTCTGATTGTAGGTAGATGCATGTACATTTACCCCAGATGCTGCCAGAGAGGTCTGCAGCTCTCTAGAGGTGATGTGTGGGTTGGCCTTTACCTCATTCATTATTTTTCACTTGATGATAGTTTTGATGGGCGTCCACTTCTAGGTAGAGTTGTGGTCATGTTGAATGCTCTCCATTTGTAGATGATTCGTCTTACATTGGATGGATAGAGTTGGAATATCTTGGAGATGGTCTTATAGTCTTCCCCAGACGGATGTTCTGTCACCACCTTCTTCCTGATGTCCCCAGATATCTCCATTCCTCTTGGCATTGTTTGACTCCTTGGCACTACAGAGGTTTGGTTGGTTTCCTCTCTATTTTAATCAGTTTTGCCCTACTACTTTCCAAAGGATGTCTAATTTGATTGGTCTGCTTAAATGATAATAAAGCACTCAAAAACTAGGGCTTCACATTCTTTTGCACATACAATAATTCAATCTTTCATGTAGTTTTTTGGCTACTCACAAAATTCCCTCCAAACATGCAATTAATCAACGTAGATCTCACAGTTAATTTATAAAAAGCGGTTGATGATAAAATAAGACAATCATGGTAAAACAACAGAAAACTTTGAAACATCTCAAGGGGTTCACAAACTGTTTGTCTGTCTCGCCTCATTAGATGTTCACATTACTAACTGCTGCAAACATAGTGACAAACCGTTGTCAAGCAGTTGTGTTGGAGACCCACTGCAGTGCATTTGTGGTGGATCTGTTTGTCCCGCCAGAAAGTGTCCCGAAATTCCCAAAGTTTTTTTGCATCCGGCTGCATGACTCAAGATGATGGTGGGGGTAGGCTGGGTGAAAGGACGTTCTCTCGCACAAACATTGTTTTGTGACAAAAGGCCCGTGGTGTGTTCTTTCTGGGGTCTCTGACATGCATTAGGATATGCACTAAGCCAGTACTTAGATTAAATGTACAAATGTTTTACATTGCCTTTATATATAATTCAAGAGTCAGTGGAAGGGTGTGTAAAAAGTTTTACCATTTCCTTTTCAGCTGATTTAAAAAGACGCTCTGCTTTTCATGACATCACACAATGTGCCCTTTTCTTAAAATGCTGCGGATGTGGAGGTGGTTTCTTGTCTTTCTCTCTCTTTGTGGGAGGCATCCTTTATTCTCCTCTGAGAGGAAGTGACTCAAGTCGGCTTTAAGTTCAGGTTTCCGTGTGATTTTTCACCCACAATGCAAGAAGCCCCACCAGCTTCACTATCTTCCATTCAGCCCCACATTCTCCCACGTCAGAGACACTCGACACAGTCCGCAGTTTTACGACCACATCTACGCAAACCACTGAATCACTTAAGAAGCTTAATTGCCTAATATATGAGCTTATTTGATTTAAGTGTAAAACCTCAACTTGGTGAGAAAACACCACACCGGTGAAACAACATGATGTGGCATGTAACAGAAAAAGAACAATCCAAATAGGTCATGTTTTGAATTGGTACGCACCCTGTTTAAAGTGAAAACACTTTCTTATATTCTAATTTACATGTGACCTTTGTATCTTGCATGAACATGCTACTATGGCAGCTTAAAAGTTGATGACCTACAGCTATATATTTCCCTTTGTTACTGACTTTGACAGACCTTTTGACTGATCATCTCATGTTTGTGAAAGCACAGAATTTGAACTCTGTCCTTTGTGTGAAAGAGCACATGATTTATTCCACTTTAAACTTTCATTGATTTGATACAATGTGCATTGTACAGATTGAAAAAAGGCCGTATTTGAATTTTAAAGAGCTCAAATGCATTTGGTCTACAAAGAGCATCACGTTTCATCATACATGGTCAGGAAGTCAGCGGGGTTTTGTTGGGAAATGATTGTCTTTCTTTCTCTGCAGTGTATAAACAGGGATTTGCAGTCTCAAAAGCAAGAGTTACAACAACAAATTTATCATGGTGAATACGTGGCGCTCATCAATCCAGACAGTGCTTCTGTGAAATGCCGTTGGCTATGTGCAAGCACAGGTTTCGAGTTGGGGAGGGATTCATTTTTAAAGTAGACTAGTGGGTCAATGACATAAGAGTTTCCACAATAAAGAGAAGAAAAGTCTTTTATGAATGTACTTCATGTCAAATATGGGCTTGATAAGTTCTTAAAATGCGCTGTTTGTATTCAGGTTGATTGTACTTGGTTTATTCATTATTTAAAATTTAATAAAGTAAAAAAAAAATTCATTGGCTTTTGGATTATCACCGGAAGTGTGAAATGCTAACTCGTTTCCAAGCATTGTCCATGCAGCACTCTATTGTATTTTAATTTATTTTCACATCATTAATGTCATGTCATTGACCCTAGTACCTTCTGACTCCATTAAAATAAAACATTTACCTACATATTTCCTCACTACAGGATAGATTCCCGCACGAGTCAGTATCCTGAGTAAACCTGGAAAAGCCTCCAAAATGCAGAGAAAAGGAAAGTAAATCCATGGAAAAGTTGGAAAAGCTGGAGGGGTGTGGGAGTGTAAAGTACATCTGTCTTAGGAGATAAATCTGTCAGCACCTTAGCCGCAGCCCACGGGATGCCCAGGATGGATGAGCGTATAAGCGGCCTGCCTCATCAAAGATGGATGCGGTGCCACGAGATTTTGAGATGATAAAAGTCCCACTGAGGTGCCTTTCCTTTTTTTCCAGTATGCTCCAGTTTCATCTTGATTGCAAATGCAATCGCCTGAGGCGTGATGTTCTTCGAAGAATGGGTAACGGGCAATTTATACACAAAAGCTGAGAAACACACACACAGACTTTGTTTACTATAGTCTAAAAGGCTAAAAGTGCTTTTGATGAAGTAGCAGAATGTAGAAATAAACAGAATTCAGATATGCATGTATACTCATATGTCGCCACAGCGTGAGTCAAAACACATATTGGAGGGCAGACAGGTGGAAAGAGTACAGGGGACTGGTGATCTTTCAGATAAAAACCATTTATCTGCTTGCCAGGGCTGTCAGAGGTCTGCTAATTAGCTTTACCATTCAACTCTCTCTCTCTTTCCTTCCTTCTATCTCACACTCTTTCCATTCCCTCGCTCCCACCCTCTTCATCACACTCTGTCTCTGTCTCCTTCCCTCGCTGACCTTCTTTCTTCTGTTCCGCCAGTTGCTTTTAACTATTTTAGTATACTTTACTGACCCGCAGTGCATATTTAAATTACTTGCCAGACTATTTTATATGACCTTAATATAATCTAATGTTATGTTTTGGTATTATGGATGCTTTACTGAAGTGTATTGGAATATTTTTTTGAAATTGTAAAGGGTAAAGATGTTTTGAATCAGGATCTCTGTTCTTCACCTATTCTGCCTGACAAAAACTGTGCGTTATAACTTGCATGAGCAAGAATCTCAAAGCTCCCATGGTCAACAACACGGAAATAATGTGTATAATTAATTCATGAATTTAATGTAAAAGGTTTTAAGATTCACTGCGCCTACAGTAAACATACAAGAAATGTGGCAGATATTCAGCAAAATATAACAATGCAGCTAAAATGTGAATATTAAAATGTTTAAATATTATATATTTCAAAATATATTTGACATTTAAAATTTTACAGTAAAATTAATTAAATAAAACAATTTATATAAGTTAAATAAAAACAAGTTAATTTAGTTTAAAAGGCTTTGAAATTAACTTCACCTGCAGAGTTAAATCAATATTGTTTTTTAATGTTGTATAATATTTGAAAATATATAAAAAATATAGAAAATTAATTAAAATTAATAAATAAATAAATAAATGAAAACTTAATTATAAAACTTTTAAATGGCAGCCCAATCAATTTATATATATATATATATATATATACATATATATATATATACATATACATACTGATTATAAAATTTTCTTCTGATCCAAACCATTTGAGCGTGGAACAGTAGCTTGTGCTCCCATGAGATCACGTATTTCCTTCAATCTTGATAAAACGTGTGGTGGTATCTACATCTCCCATAACAGTAGTACAGCTCTACTCCTCTGCTGCCTGCTTTGCATTTACAAACAGGGCAGGCCTTTGCTAGTGGGATATTTATACCATTGCATTAAGCATGAAATCAAAGGTTTTATGTGTACCATTGCAACATCGGCACTCCTCTGTTGAGGCCTGCCCAAAAATGCCTGCCCTTTGGCTGTTTGCAGAGCTGTGCTGTTTCAATGCATATCCAAGCTTCATTACACATTGACCTCTCTTATGTCAAAATACAAGCTTTTGGTTAACATGCAGCCAGAAGTGACAAGGGCAAAGTAAAGTTTACCACGTGGATCACATATTTCCATATTTTAAAGCAAATATCACTTCGGTTTGATGCATGCATTTTTTAAGAGCTGCGTTTGACCTCTGAAGGTCAAATCTCAGATAATGCTGCTGCCGACTTGTAAGGACTGTTGAATTGATCATGAAAACATGGAATGCATCAGTTCACGTGATCAAGTGTTGAATTGATCATGAAAACATGGAATGCATCAGTTCACGTGATCAAGCATGGCACAGCTGTCTAAGCAAAGGCATCTGAATGGAGATAAGAGCCTTTGGCAATGACATCACATACACTACACTAGGAGGCTTATCTCATTGCCTTTGCAGTCCCACAGACCCCCATATAACTAACCAGGAGCTTGTGTTGTCTGGAGGCGCTTCAAATACAAAAGTCAAAACAAGCTCTCAATGAAAAAGACTGGAATCCTAATATTTTGCACCAGAGCTGTTGTTCCATTAAAAAAAAAAAAAAAAAAACACGTGAAAACCATAAAACGACTTTGTCCTTTTATCAGAAAAGCAGATTCGAATTTCTTATTCAGTTATTTTCTTTTCAATGCTGCCCTCTTGTGGGTAGACATGAGAAACAAAAGACGTCTTCTGAAAGCTGGAAAAAAAATATGCTTGTAAATAAAGTTAGGCGCATATCAATCTGATGATGTTTCTTATCATAGTGTTGAGAGATTAACACTAAATAAGTTAGAAAACAGGAAAGAATAAAGCTGTTCATTTGATTCATTTTCTGGAAAAGCCGAAAAGACAAAAGCCACATAAAACATTCTGAATGAAAAGACAAAAACTTTATTTGACATGGAAAACAAAAACCAAACAAAGACACACATTTAAAAATTTTAGTTCTCTATAAAATTTAGCACACAAAATATAGCATTTCTTTGATACTGTAGGTCAAATCTACCCTAATAATTCAATAACAAATTATAAACCCTTTTAAGGGAAAGGATTATGTACAAACCACTGGCCTTGCAAGTAGAACAAGTACAATCCAGTATACTTACAATGAGTGAACAGCTTTTCATTTTTAAACCAGACTTTTACAGGTCAAAACTCAAAATCTTTTAACACAATTGCCTTCTTACAGATACATAGGAGAACATTTAGAATGGCTGCACTCTAATAACTGACTGACCAAAGTTAAAGAAATGATTCCTAAGGATCTAAAGAAACACTATTGGAAATAAATGCAAAAATGATATGAATATAAAAGACATCATGAAAAAAAAGTGTACATATTCACTATTTTTACAATTTCATCTAAGCATTTAACTGGACACAAATGTTTGAGTACTGAGTGCACACATCATGCTGTCAAAAGGGGGAAAAAACACCACACTAGATGACCTTGCCAATATTTCGCTCATTTAAATAACATTACAATTGTTATTCATTGCAGTGAATAAATGGTAATGTGCATGTGTTCTAGACATGACAAAAGTAGTTTTAAGGATTACATGATCACCACGGCAAGAGGTACCAAGTGTCAGGATTTAATCTGCTTCTATAAACAAAGTGAAATAAACTACAATTATTTAAAGGTTCATCAATAAACAAAAGATGTCATGTATTAATGACACAAAACGGAGGAAATGGACCTCATGAAGGGAAACACATCTACAGTATAAGGAGGATGAAAGAGTAAACATCCCTGAGTTATCTAGTTTTGGTTCAGAATGAAGTGCATTTCAGAATGTTTGACCTTTCTCCTTATAAGCAACACGTGGTGGTAGAGTTTGTGAACAATAAAAAGGCAAGGAAATGTTAATTTCATGGTGTTAGAATTCTGTAGATGAGGATAAAAAAGTAACACAAACAGCAATTAACCAAAAATATTACAGCAATGACTGAAAACATGATTAGGCCTGTAAAACATCCAAACAGAAAAGTATGGTGTGTTTAGAAATGGTCATGATTGTAAGTGACAGACAATGCTACTGCATACAGTCAAAAACTAAACTAAGGGCAGTCCTATAACCTCAAGCTTTAAACAGTCCATCGTGAGATAAACAAGTGTCTTATGGGTATCAGTAGCCCTATGAAATCTATAAATGCAAACTTACAAGTGTAAAATGTGATGACATCTTAAGGAAAACATGTTTTCAGAGGAGTGCACACATTGAATTTGAAAATTCATCATCTTTAATGTACACAAAGTACCATCTACAATGAAGACATAGTTAAACCCTGATCATTAAGCATCATTAACCACTTGTTATTTGAAACACTCTTAATTTATGCAGGAACTGATATCAGTAAAACAGATCATAGAAAATTCTAATGATGCTATTCTGCATAAAAAGAAACCAAGACAACCCAGACAACCCGGTTTCCTAACTCTTCTCTTCATCTACATCAATATCTTCCTCTTCCTGTCCTTGCTCTTTGACCTCACAGCCGCTGGAGTCACGTGACTCTTCTACTTCCTCAACATCCACTTCCTCTTCATCTCTCTCCTCGTAGGAGGATTCCCCCTCATCTCTGTCATTCTCTTCTGAGCCTAAGAGAATATGATTAGTCATGATGATTTGGGGGGGGGGGGATCAGTTTTATTTATTGATTTGAAAGACATTAGAAAAGCTCTACATTATACAACATGACTTGATTGTGAAAAGGAAAACCTCACCTCCGACTTGGTCATCATCTTCATCCTCATCCTCTTGCTCCAAGTTTTGGCTCTTCTCCTCATCTTCATCTGAATCGGAGATGATCACACACTCGTCTCCATTATTGTTGCCCTGAGGTTTGGGACCGCTGCTGGACAACAGAAATTGGTTTAAAAACAAAAAACACAAATACAATTTGAAAAATCTGGATGTTTTCAGGCTAGAGATTACCTGCCATTCTCTCGTGGCTCCCAGAGTGGAGTCAGATAGTACCTCAAAGGGTTTCTGTACAGGTCATCTTTCAGGATCTAGAGCCAAGGGAATGGAGTTCATCATTTTTTTTACTATGTTTAAGGATTTTGTTATTGCCTGTTTATACAGCCCTTCCTCCTGCACCTAACCACATGAGAGATGTACCTGTGCGATGTCATCCCTTCCTGGGTTGCTGTGGTCACTGAACCAGTGGAAGAAGCTCTGGTAAACTCCCCGTGATGTTCGACGTGGTTCTCCACTACCGACCAGATTCTGCCCCCTGTGCCACAAAATTGGGTTTGAGAATGACACCGGAGACCCTGAGCAAAAAGGAAAGCACATACAGATTAAAGCACAATTACCTTTTTTTTTGTACCCAGAATTTTTTTTTTAAGTAACCAGAGTAATCCTTTTTCACATTCATGAAAGAGGGGTATTGTGATAATGGTTCAGCTCACCTCCCATACCAAGATGAAGCTCCTTCACTATCATTTTGTTTTGAAAAAAGGGATTTCGCCGAAAATGGAAGCAGATGCGGTAACCAAGTTTGTTGTTCTTGAAAGACTCAATCTGTCGAATGATGAGCATATTAAAAACATAGATCGTTTGCAAGTTTAGATTGAAAATAGGAAAAAGAAAAACTGAAAAAATGTATTACCTCTAAATTAGTCATGTAGCTTAGAGCATCTTCGTCAGTCTCATCGATTTGCGCTGATAGATGTGGGTGATTCAGAAGCTGATTGGCTTTAAGTTAAGTGCACATTACGTAAATGAAGACAAAGATCTGGAATCCACAATCATTTGGTTGAAACCCATTTGACACAAATGGAAAAACAAAATGAACAGGAGTTTTGAGTATGATGAGTAAAGTTCTAGGGATTCTGGGCCAATAGAACAGAATTTGCTATAGGGCCCCCTCAAAATCCCAAAGAAAAACATTGTGGGCCCCATGTACTTCGTCTCCCTTTTTTCCCCATTTGTGACACTCCCCAAGTATGATCTTTGGTGACAATTAAAGTGATAATTCACCCAAAAATTTAATTTCTGTCATTAATCACCTTCATGTTGTTCCAAACCACAAAAAGGTAATCTCATAACTTCTTAATATTAAGGTTGAAACACTGATGTCACATGGACTATTTTAACAATGTCCTTACTGCCTTTCTGGCCCTTGAACATGGTACTAGTTCCATTACTGTCTATTAAGGTAATCAAAAATATCTTAATCTATGCTCCAAAGATGAATGATGGTCTTAAGGGTTTTGAACGACATGAGGGTGAGTATTTAATGACAGAATGTTCCATTTCTGGGTAAACTATATAGACGTCAGCTCAAACCTTAACTTCAAAGGCCTTGACACTTATTAAGTTGTCCTGAACGCCACGCACACTGTTAAAGGATACAGCAGTGACCCAGAATCCTGGGATGGCTTGAGTGATGGCGCTGCGCTGGTCTAGGTGAGGGCGTCGCTGGCGGCTCACTTTCATCTCCAGGCGTTGATGCAGACGCGCGCCTTTCTTCTCCAGCGCGTCCAGCCGCATCTGCACCTGAGCGAGCAGCGCCACGGACTGCCGCACCTCCGGGGCCATCTTCACCGACACTATGGCACACTCTCCGTCCTCGTTATCCTCATTATCAGAGGCGACAGAGGAGCTTGCCGTGGAGGAAGAGCCAGGAAGGGAGTCGTCATCCTCGTCCTCTTCATCATCATCCACGAACGAAGCCTGCTCTGGATCTTCTCTGTCCTCGCAGAGCAGCAGGGATGAGGAGCTGTCAGCCGCGGCTGCCTCCGTCGTTCTCTCGCTCTGAGAACAACTGGGACGATTAGACTTATCCCTTGATTTCTCTCGGCTCGCTGTTTTTAGAAGAACAGGGCATTTCTTTAGTACGGTCTTCGTCCGCGTCTCCACCGGTCAGACTGGCAAGCGCTTCTGCTGCGGCGATGGCAGCTGAATCTGACGCCTGGCGCTC
>NW_020529060.1:0-57500 GCF_003368295.1 Carassius auratus
TTATCCAGACGCTTATCCACACGTACGTCCAACGCTTATCCAGACGCTTATCTACGCGTACGTTATCCAGACGCTTATCCACACGTACGTTATCCAGACGCTTATCCACACGTACGTTATCCAGACGCAAAGTAAAAAAAAATCATTTTTTTGCTACGCCGCCGCCACGCCGCCGCGCAGTTTGAGCGCAGCTCCAACACGTGACCGTGACGTCTGACGTCTCATATCTTACGTCTGACGCCTGAATACTATGGGATTTTGGCCAGACGGCTGGCGAGCGTATACACGTTAGTTCTCCTCTCAGTTTGCTTAGTGAGTAGCAGATTTTGCACAAGATACACCTCATAACCGTGCAAGGCGAGAGTGTTCACGAAGCACAAACAAGCGATCGTTTCGAGCCTTTGCTCAACGGGGAAGCGGGTGACAGAGGTGAACGTGGTCATAGTGTCCATAGGAGAGCTGTTGCTGATCGTGCACGCTCTAATACTCAGCCAGCAGACAGTACAGGTATGGCGGGTGGAATGTGACAGGATTACCTGCCGAAGTCGACAGTCGTGTACTTTTGCGTGTCATAAGAGTACGTCGCCTCAACAGACGCGTGACAAGTACGCCGCCTCAACAGACGCGTGATCAGTACGCCGCCTCAACTGACGTCACCTCAACAGACGCGTGATAAGTAAACCGCCTCAACTGAACTGTAACACAAAATACCTCAAATAGAGTTAAATTAAATAATTTTTTGGTTTTACATTATTTTACTACAAATTATACACCATCAACAGAGCTGAAAATTAGTTGTATTTTCACAATAACATCAACATAAATTCACACACATTAATTATTAAACATTATTCTGATTTGTGCCATTCTGAGGTTTTTACTTTTGATATATTGGTTATGTTAATAATTTTTACTTAACACTCTGTTACGGTTCTCAGTTTTGTCCTGTTTTCAGAGTCATGTCGACCATAAAATGTGCATATCAACCATTGAGCTAAATAATTTTGGTCAATAGAAGGTAATGAAAAGGTATTTTAATAAAAATTGTTAAAGAAGTGTATTAAAAATTCAGGTGCATTTTGAAACACTTTAAATTGGGCTGTCACTAACGATTATTTTGTTAAATGAGCAATCTACTGATGATTTTTTTTTTTTTTTGTAATACAGAAAAAGACTTGAAATATTTGCTTAAACTGTAAATCTTTAAAAGTAGACTTAAAATATCTGTAACGATGAGGCAATAATTGGTTTAAATAAAACATTAAAAGCGAGTAATCATATGGTTTCACTGAACACTGTTAAAATACATAAAGGAATGTTCATCTAAACAATAAACGTATGTACAATATGTAATGTAAATGCCTATAGAGGGCGCCAGCAGCCCAAGTGATTGAGCAAGTTTGGCATATTTAGATCTATATTGATGTAATCTTGTGTTGGCGTTTTATATATATATATATATATATATATATATATATATATATATATATTTCATATATATGAATGTTTTCAACATTTTAAGTCAACAGATGAACTTTGCAGATGAGTTTGTTGACTGAGCTGCAAGAGATGTGTTCCACATAACAGTGAAACACAATGAATATTATTGGAAACATATTGGTACAATTCAGAAAAATGCAGGCTTTACAAAATGTTTAGCCACAAACTATGCTGATATAGCGAGAAATTCACTTCGACAAGAAATATCCACACATTGGAGGATAAAAAAAAAATCTTAAAGGATTTTTAAAATTAAAAATCTAAAGTCTCAAAGTCTTAAAGGAATGGGGATCTTCATGTTGATCAAACTTTTTTTTAGAATAATGTATGGAGACGCAAATATTTAGCATGTCCCTTAAATATGTAACTTTTGGCCTGTAGGATAAACAATGATTTCACTAAAATTTAACATTTAATATACAACTAATTTTTCAGTTTTATGGCATCCCTTTTCCAGTTACATTTTTTTTCCGTCTTTTTGCAATTGACATTATTTCAAGCCACTGTTTGTACTGCTTGCTCATTTTCAGAAATAAAAGTACAATTAGTAATGATAAATCAGCATTGCTGTGTTATTGTATGTTGTGAGAAGTTTTCTGTGTCTTAAATTCATTAATGACAAACGCATTTGAAGTTTTGGGTTATTACAATACTAATCTAAAAATGTGAATAAAATTCAGAGTACATTTTGATTGGTATCAAACATTTAATTTGAAGACTTAAAAGACAACGTCAAACATTTCGAATTCAAAAAAAAAAAAAGAACAAGTATATATATATATATATATATATATATATATATATATATATATATATATATGTATAAAAAACAGAACAAGCCTTTTGATGACAATGCCTTTTATATATATATATATATATATATATATATATATATATATATATATATATATATATATATATATAAAAGGCATTGTCATCAAAAACATCCTAATATTTCAACATGAACAACCAAAATAAAAAAAAACTTCAGGCTAGACCAAAATGTGGGGACTGTACAATGCCCAAAATCATGTGGCTGCTGAAGCTATCATACGTGGCGTGTACTGGGAGCCTCAGAATTAGTCCACACGTATTTGCCTCTGGAAAAACTCTCTTCACACTGTCCCAAATATGATAAATTAATAAAATTAAGCATGTTTGCTTAGAACGACTTTGTTCTCGATGCCATTTAATGTTAAAGATCGAATGTCTAATGAATATCTATTATAAATACAACTTTATTTCTGTTAAAATTACACTCTTCTATGTCAAGATCACAAGGAAACAAGAAAGAAATGTAATTCAAGCAGAAATCATGCATTTCCTCTCAGTTTTTCCCTACTGTTTGTAGCATCCAAGCAAACTGAACATTAATGTGCTTGTACTTCACTTCAACACCAACTTAACAGATAAACATAATTTATCAAACATAAAATAGACTTTATGCAGTTATTATTATGCACTGTTACCACGTTTTGGGAAATATCTTAAAAACAACCTGTTACAAATGCATCTACTGTAATGCAAACCTTACATTTCGTGTAAAGCGAAGTATACTGAGACGATGTATATATCAGGCGTCTTGTGAGGCGGCGTATATTGAGACGGCGTATATATCAGGCGTCTTGTGAGGCGGCGTATATTGAGACGGCGTATATATCAGGCGTCTTGTGAGGCGGCGTATATTGAGACGGCGTATATATCAGGCGTCTTGTGAGGCGGCGTATATTGAGACGGCGTATATATCAGGCGTCATCTAAGGCAACGTAGCTAGGTTCAGACGTACTGAGAACACGTACTATTTTTGTTAAATTTCTTACGTACGCCGTCGTCACGTCGCCGCCTATGATTGGTTCCAACAGTGACGTCGCCGCGACGTCGCCGCGGGTCTGTCGTCTGCCCTCCCATTCAATCCCATTCAAAAATGAACACGGACTGACGGCGACGGAAGGGTCGACTGCTCCTTCTCCTTCTCCTGCTAAGGCCTTAGATGTGTCACAAAATGCACGCCATAGTACAGGTGCAGTCTGTGTGGAGAAGGTGCGCTGTGTCATGCAATGAATGAGAGGAACCATGCTCTCAACAACTACCAACTGTGTCACATAGATGCCTGATTGGGCAGATAGATGCTCAACTGATCAAAAAATAGGCTCATGTATTTTACTATGGCACAGTAATATAGTA
Organism: Carassius auratus; assembly: GCF_003368295.1. NCBI lineage: Eukaryota > Metazoa > Chordata > Actinopteri > Cypriniformes > Cyprinidae > Carassius > Carassius auratus. Next base: position 3,685 of record NW_020529060.1, read on the forward strand.
ATAATCTACTACTTTTCTCGTTTTTCCCCCTGATCATTTGGAATGAGAATAAAAAGACAAACAACAACAACAACAACAATCAAATACAAAAAAAAAAAAACTTGCAAATAAGTTCAAACATCTATTCAATATCTATTATTTCCTGAATATTACTGATGAACTGATCAAAAAGTAAGCTGCTGTTCACATGTGTTTTACTACTATATAGTGTAGTGATATAGTAATAATTTAGTACTTTCTCCTGTTTTATTGTTGGCTTCCTTTGTTCTGATCATTTGGAATGAGGATAAAAAAGACATATACACACACAAAAACATGTAAATATGTTCAAACATCAATTCAAAATCTAATATTTCCTGAATATTATGAAATTCGAGATAGCCGCCCATGGTGACGTCATAATATGCAAATTAGATTAGTATATTTACACCCGAAGTAAACTTTTGATCATGCCAAACATTTTTCTAATTGACAGTAGATCTCCATCTTTAAGCCCTTTCAAGTCACAAGCTTTTGAAATCTTGATGCCAAAATACAAAATATTTTTCCTAAAATCCCTGGCGCCTTAAGGGTTAACGTTTCTGTGTTTGTATTGCCCCGTTGAGAACTGTGGACTCTGTTTCTTCTCGCGAGAGTTCGCTCGTGATACGGAAATCCCTGTGACGTCAATGTGCTCACTTTAGGATTTAGCGATCGATCGCCTGATCATTATTACCTGCTGTATTTACCTGTGACTTTGAGTTGCTTCCTCGTGGAAATAACCTGACACCATTGGATTATTTTACTGAGGACTTCGTCACAGGACAGCGCTGTTCTCAACCTGCTCCCGGACTCCAAATAATATTGCACCATTGAGTCCGAGCCGAACACACACACACACACACATGAGAACGAGTGTAAGCAAGTTCACGAAAGGTTGGTATCTGGTGATCACCTTTACACAATCACACATTAAAAAGTGGTATAAAAACATTTTTAATTCTGAATATAATTTTGTCAGTGTGTTAATGTCGACCTGAGAAGCCCCATTGGACTTCCAAGGACATATATACCCTCATATATTTATTGTATATATTGTGTATATCTAGTACTTTTTTTCTCTTCTGTCTTTTTGTATAATTCACACTGGGTTGGCCTTCATTCTTTATTGCGGTGGTTATGTAACCCAAACAAACTATCTGTGCTTATATCACTATGAAACAATATCTCACATTCAGCTCTGTGTGTCTGTTCAGTCCTGAAGCACATGACAGTTTCAAACAGCAGCATTGAGCATCAACATGCAGAAATCTCATTCTATCAGCAGCAGTTTGTGGCAATGCTTGTCATTATATCTCCTCTCCTGCTCTGAGACCAGAGTCAATAACAAACTACACACACTTCAACTACAATTAACACTGTGTCATTGTTCTCTACAGGTTGTGGGATTGTGACGTCACAGATGAAGGTTGTTCTGCTCTGACTTCAGCTCTGAGATCAAACCCCTCACACCTGAGAGAACTGTATCTGTCTGGGAATAAAATAAGAGATTTGGGAGTGAAGCGTCTCTGTGCTGTACTGGAGGATCCTCACTGTAAACTGGAGAAACTGGGGTAAGATTATAAATCCAGTCCATCTGACCCACAAGTTCCTCCATGAATGTTTTACTCTGTGTCAAGGCCTTTAATTGGAGTAAATAATAATAGATATTAAACTTTCACTATATGACACACTGTAAAATATTTGTGAAGTGAAAAACAAATCAGCCAGAAAGTCAGACAAAATTAAACAAAATTAGGTATTGTTTGTGAATGTAATACTTCCTTCTGATTGGATAAGACTCAAACCTGTGACCTGTGTTCAGGGCTGGACTGGGGTTAAAATTCAGCTCTGGACAAATCCAGTCCATCTGACCCACGAGTTCCTCCATTAATGTTTTACTGGGTGACAGGGCCTTTAATTGGAGTAAAGAATAATAGATATAACTGAATTCATGACAAATGCATCAAACTTAATAATGTATTTGTGTCACATAGAAACGCACTTGACAGTAAAGCATTGATTTTGAGCTAGAATGCAGGAAATCTATTGATAAATAAATTCTGTCATCATTTCCTCACCCTCATGTCGATCCAAACCTGTGTGACTCAGTTGCTTCTGTAGATCAAGACACTTGTGTTGTTGATCACTTTACTCCTGATGACCAGTACATCCCTGTCTGTGTTACAAGTCAGACTCTCTGACCATTAGACCACGACTGCCCCATATAGATGATTGATAGATTAGAAATATTAGACAGAATGGAAGGTTAAATGAGTTTGAATGGTCTAGAAATAGAACATAGAATGGCAGTTAAATGGAGTCTAAAGACCTTCAGTTTGTTTACATTTGAATTTTGACAGTTGGAGTTTGAATAGTCTTGGCTCATCTGAACATTTCCTCAATGTAAGTCTGTGGGATTTTGATGATTTTTAATCTTCATTTTTAGGTAAACTGTAAATCGTAATTCGAGGAGCAAGTGAGTGTTTCTCCAGACAGATCTGTGCTTATATCACTATGAAACAATATCTCACATTCAGCTCTGTGTGTCTGTTCAGTCCTGAAGCACATGACAGTTTCAAACAGCAGCATTGAGCATCAACATGCAGAAATCTGATTCTATCAGCAGCAGTTTGTGGCAATGCTTGTCATTATATCTCCTCTCCTGCTCTGAGACCAGAGTCAATAACAAACTACACACACTTCAGCTACAATTAACACTGTGTCATTGTTCTCTACAGGTTGTGGGATTGTGGCGTCACAGATGAAGGTTGTTCTGCTCTGACTTCAGCTCTGAGATCAAACCCCTCACACCTGAGAGAACTGAGTCTGTCTTGGAATAATCTACAAATATCAGAAGTGAAGTTACTCTCTGATCTGAAAGATGATCCACATTATAAACTGGAGAGATTAGACTACTGTGAGTATATTATTATTTAAATCTTTTAAAATGGCCAAAGTTTAGTAACAGACATATTTGGAGAATATTAGATAATAATTTAGCTCCACTTTAGTTTCTGTACTTTAAACTGTTTAATTCTGTGATGATCTATGAATATATGAATATGTTCATCTCCTCCAGTGTCTCTGTGTGTAAATGATAAAGAGAGAGTTGTTGATCATTCACTGTTATTAATCTATGATCAGTTGTTCATCAGATCAGAGTATGTGAGCGGAGTGGAGCGTCAACAATTTCTCCTCCGCGCTCCGATCATTTAATTATCACTCCGCTCCGCTCCACTCCACACTCACTGATATCAGAAACACCGCTCCACCTTCACTCCACGTCTAAAGTATTTCAGCTAAATATGTTTAACATGTGATTTCTTGCTAAATATCCAGTTATATTACGGGCTGTTGGCATGAATTGTTCTCGTGACGGAGCGGTGCTGGAGCGCTCTTGGAGCGAGTGAAAACCACGACGCTCCGACTTTTAAAAGATCTGCTCCTCGCTCCAGTCAAAATCACACGCTCCACTCCGCGCTCCGCTCACATACTCTGATTCATATCTCTGACTGTAATATGAATATAATGTGTGTTTCTGAGCTGGATCTGCTGATGTGATGTGACAGCAGTAATGTCTCATACTCATATCTGACTGTCTGTGTGTTTTATTGTAGGACTCTCAGTATTTAGACGTCAGTTCAGTTTCCTCAGGATCAGCTGATGGTGAATAAGAGCCGCTACAGGAATCAGTGATGTGAAGTTAAATGAATGCATGGAAGTGTAATGTGTGGAGCAGTGTTGATGAACAGAAGAAACAAGCTTCAAGGAAACTAAACTAATTCAGCAAAAGACGTTTTTATCCAAAGGACATTAAGAAAATAGTTGATCTGTTTATACAGCACTGAAAACCAAGAAAATCAATGTGATATTTTCAGTGATGGGCTTATATCCTGAGCTGTCCAGATTTAATATAGATCATCATAACTGTGTATCCTGAAATTCAGAAATAGACAACTTATCACTTGTACATTTTCTTATATTTTAATCCAGTCTAACATTTGAGTGTGTAACCTTTGTATATATGTGTTTATTTCTATTAAAATGTGTGTCATTTCGAGAAGAGGGACTTCCACTTGATATCATCATGAGAAATGTGTGTCCTGCTGTATCTTGATTTAGATACAATTCAAAACTTTTTTTTTTTTCATTGGCACGGTATGAAAACATATAAATACATAGTAAATGTAAAAGTACCTATTCAAATAAAATGAGAAACAAAGCACAATATCAATTAGAAATGAAATACAGAATATAGACTTAAAATTCACCAAATAAATAAAACTGCGAACAGAAATGTAATTGTTTGATCAAAATGATTGCTACTGACAATAGTAGGAACTGGATGTTGTTGGTTCAGCTGTGTTTGATCAGGGTTGGAGCCAGAGAAAACTTTTTGATTTGAAATTCAAGGTAAATTGTACTTTATTTTGTGTGTCAGGAAACATGCAAGTATCTTCTGCTGCATCCAAAAAGTTTTCACGCCCCGGCTCTTAATGCATTGTGTTTCCTTCAGGAGCATCAGTGAGTGTGTGAATCTTCAGTAATAGTTGTGTTTGAGTCCCTCGGTTGTCTTCAGTGTGAAAAGATGGATCTCAAAATCATACAGTCACTGCTGGAAAGAGTTCAGATATGCAAAAGATGCTGGAAAACTGAAGAATCTGCAGGAGCTAGAGGATTTTTATGATTTTTAAACGTAATCATCTATTATATAAAATATCTTACTCGGGTCAGTACTAAAAAAATACCATGCATTTTGTATGATCTCTTATTTTGTTAAAATGATTCACTATTTCTCAGATTCTGTAACATTCGTATGCCGCTGTAAATATCAGCATCTGCAGCAGATTACAGCATATATTTGCTGTGTTTGCTTCTTTAAATCTTCCTCTTAAACATGTCTAATAAGGCTGTAAAAAAAATCTATTCTAATGCAAAAATGCTGATGAATTTGAAATGATTATGGGGATTTGTTTCTAATTGTTTAAGCAACGTAATTAATTATATATGGTTAGTAAACATTATTTTAAACATGCACTTTTATTCAAAGATAGTCGTGTTATTTTATTGCTTTGCAGAAATGTGCATTAGTAATATTTCACTCGATGTGTCTCTTGTGTCCTCGGGAGAGAAGACAAAAGCATCCCTCCAACTGAAATTATGTCTTTTAAATTCCAATATTATTAGAAAATGTATTATATTTAAGAACAAAACTCGAATTAGGTTTTCCAGCTCTAGTGTCTAATACACTGAGTTCCAGTTAATCTCAAAGAGAGTTTCAATGTGGTTTACTGGAGCACTAGTGTGATCTTCATTTTATAAAATTATTATAATCACAACTATTCATTTTACAATCCTGCTACTAGCATTTTATTCAGACTAAAATATTTATTTTTTTCCTCAAATGGCTTTTGCACATAACATTAATACAAAACTATCTGAATTTTTGATTGTGTAAATTTTAATTATAAACAAGTGTAATTTAACAAAAATGAATATTATATGGGATTTAAAAGTTTTTAATTAGATTTAGATTTTTTTGTTTGTTTTTTCACTTTAATATTTAACATTTGAAATTTAACACAATGGATTTTTAAGGCAAAGTTTTCTAGACATGTATTTTCAACAGATTTTTTGTTCTGACTTCTTAGACTGCAAATATCCAGTTTTTAAAAATACAGCTTCAAGTTTTCAAAACTAAGAAATTCGGAACATCAAATTAAATTTTCTAAAATTCAAAGTGCAGAAATTCAGATCGTACAGAAAGAAGGTCAGAGGTCATTCACAGGGAGATCATCTCCGAAAGGAACGAAGGGTTTTGTCCAATCACAGAGCTGCAGCAGATTTCTGGCGCGAGCGTCCGGCTCAGGAGCTCATTCTTCTGCTGATCATGAATCCAGAGGTAAGTGATTTTTAAGCATTTATGGTTTATATTTAGATATTATGTTAGCATTCCCAGCATGTGACACATTAGTCTAAGCGGTCTCTGGTGTTTGTTTTAAAGTATATTTGGTGTAAAAGTAGCATTACGTGTCTATACGGGACGCAACAGCTTGAAGTGACAAAGCGTCCTGTAAAGAGCTCGGACTCTGTCAGAAATAGAACAGGAATCCGTTTGCTGTTGGAGATTTCACATTCAGTGTAGACACTATCACTGATTATAATCCACAGGTTCTTCTGTCTTCAGTCTGGACGAGGTGTGAGCGTCATAACTCCAGGGACGGATGAACACACGGCTCTACTGGACACGTACTCGGAGAACTAGACCAGAGGGACCCCGCCGAAATACTGCTGCTCCCGGAACCAGATTTCAGACAGACACCTCAGATTTCTGAGACAAGTGGAGCTTGAATGTAATTTACCAAAGACTAAAGAAAGAAAATATGACTCCTGCTAGACTAAAGGTCAATGATAATGTTCTTGACTTTGATGATTGATTCTTTGCTCTCTTTACTTACAATGTGGACAGATGGGAAGACTTCACTGAATGAGTTTAATCTATATTTAATTCACTGGTCTGCATCATGCTGTTACTTTAGAGAGACAAAGAAACGAGACGCATGTTGTGACGACACATTATTATGTAAAAATAGTTTGTAATTTTAATTTTATGAAATGATCCTTGTTTACAATTTAAGTGTTTGTATATAAATTTAATTTGAATCTACAATATTATAGTAATGTAGTAGCAACTAAGCTGCTATATACCACATACATATAATATAATAAAATTCAAAAAGCAAGACAAGCACAAGAGATGCAATTAAGTTTAATTTATAGTGCCTTTTTTCATAACTTCAGTGCATTTGTTTATTAGTACTGGAAACTTGCTTTTTTCACAGAAATGATGGCTGTAATTGAAGAAAGATTATTTGAGGGAGAGAGCACTGGGAACAATCTGAAGTATTCAATTACAGACTTTCAGAAGGACAATTTCAGGAAGGTTTATTATCATTACAGCTGGGTAAAATAATATTGATGTCTCAATTTTAATCGAACCAGTCTCATCTTTACAAACTGATTGGTAAATCCCAAGGATGGATCGTCTCTTCACAGCTGATGAATGAACAGAACATTATAGCACATCTCTCATCCATTAAACCACGATAGACTTTGTGCTTTGTTACTTTTGATAAGAAACAAAGTCTCAGACTTGAATTCTGTCCATCTTATCTTGAAATGTAACCAATAAATCTGACTGTGGTGCTCTATATCTAATGCAGTGACGATCACGCAGTGTGTCTCAGGTCAAGTGAAGCGACAGCATGCAGCACACTTGAAAGATCACGTCTTCCTCTGTTTTTAACACCAGTTACGGGCTACAGCGCCAAATAAACATGAATGAATGCCAAAGGGTCTGTAAACAGATCCAGGACAATTTACTGACATGAATCCTGTCACATGTAATCGCTCAATCAGTGCTTCAGCCGTACTTCAGAGACGTCACAAACAGCTCGTCAACAAGATGTCATGTTTCTCATCAAATCCATATTCAGGGACCATCAACTTGGTATTCAGCTACAAAATTACTTCTGGAGAGGAGCATTTTGATAAATAAATACACCATATTACATTCATTGTAATGTTTAATCAATATTGTTGTTGTACTTTAGGATAGTTGGTGAAATAATGGCAGTGAGCATTACTCAGGATGGACCTTTTTCATGGAGTGGATTTACAATTTCATTTCTTCCGGGAGATTAATAAAGATGAGCTGACATAACAGATGCAGACCTGCTAGATCTGATTGACAAGGTTTTCTAATTCAACTCAATTCAGATTTGTATATACAGTATTGTTCAAAATAATAGCAGTACAATGTGACTAACCAGAATAATCAAGGTTTTTCGTATATTTTTTATTGCTACGTGGCAAACAAGTTACCAGTAGGTTCAGTAGATTGTCAGAAAACAAACAAGACCCAGCATTCATGATATGCACGCTCTTAAGGCTGTGCAATTGGGCAATTAGTTGAAAGGGGTGTGTTCAAAAAAATAGCAGTGTCTACCTTTGACTGTACAAACTCAAAACTATTTTGTACAAACATTATTTTTTTTTTCTGGGATTTAGCAATCCTGTGAATCACTAAACTAATATTTAGTTGTATGACCACAGTTTTTTAAAACTGCTTGACATCTGTGTGGCATGGAGTCAACCAACTTGTGGCACCTCTCAGCTGTTATTCCACTCCATGATTCTTTAACAACATTCCACAATTCATTCACATTTCTTGGTTTTGCTTCAGAAACAGCATTTTTGATATCACCCCACAAGTTCTCAATTGGATTAAGGTCTGGAGATTGGGCTGGCCACTCCATAACATTAATTTTGTTGGTTTGGAACCAAGACTTTGCCCGTTTACTAGTGTGTTTTGGGTCATTGTCTTGTTGAAACAACCATTTCAAGGGCATGTCCTCTTCAGCATAGGGCAACATGACCTCTTCAAGTATTTTAACATATGCAAACTGATCCATGATCCCTGGTATGCGATAAATAGGCCCAACACCATAGTAGGAGAAACATGCCCATATCATGATGCTTGCACCTCCATGCTTCACTGTCTTCACGGTGTACTGTGGCTTGAATTCAGAGTTTGGGGGTCGTCTCACAAACTGCCTGTGGCCCTTGGACCCAAAAAGAACAATTTTACTCTCATCAGTCCAAAAAATGTTCCTCCATTTCTCTTTAGGCCAGTTGATGTGTTCTTTGGCAAATTGTAACCTCTTCTGCACATGCCTTTTTTTTAACAGAGGGACTTTGCAGGGGATTCTTGAAAATAGATTAGCTTCACACAGACGTCTTCTAACTGTCACAGTACTTACAGGTAACTCCAGACTGTCTTTGATCATCCTGGAGGTGATCATTGGCTGAGCCTTTGCCATTCTGGTTATTCTTCTATCCATTTGGATGGTTGTCTTCCGTTTTCTTCCACGTCTCTCTGGTTTTGCTCTCCATTTTAAGGCATTGGAAATCATTTTAGCTGAACAGCCTATCATTTTTTGCACCTCTTTATAGGTTTTCCCCTCTCTAATCAACTTTTTAATCAAAGTACGCTGTTCTTCTGAACAATGTCTTGAACGACCCATTTTCCTCAGCTTTCAAATGCATGTTCAACAAGTGTTGGCTTCATCCTTAAATAGGGGCCACCTGATTCACACCTGTTTCTTCACAAAATTGATGACCTCAGTGATTGAATGCCATACTGCTATTTTTTTGAACACACCCCTTTCAACTAATTCAACTAATTGCCCAATTGCACAGCCTTAAGAGCGTGCATATCATGAATGCTGGGTCTCATTTGTTTTCTGAGAATCTACTGAACCTACTGGTAACTTGTTTGCCACGTAGCAATAAAAAAATATACGAAAAACCTTGATTATTCTGGTTAGTCACATTGTACTGCTATTATTTTGAACAATACTGTATTTATTTCTGAGGAGGGTCTCAGGAAGAGGCCCTAATATGTCGAGTGCCACTCGTTCATAAGGACGAGACGTTACAGAAGGAATAAGTGGGGCCCGAGGAACCGGACCGATTTCCTTATGAACCGCACATTCAGGACATTCCTGACACCATCGTTTCACATCCCTATACCATCCCGGCCAATAAAAACGATCCCTCACCTTTTCTTGTAGCTTTTGCACTCCCAAATGGGCTCCAGTTGTAATATTATGCAATAACCTCAACATTTCTGGTACCATAGACCGTGGAACGATAACTTGAGTCTTTGCGCTCAGACCAATTTTTGGAGGCAACACCCTCACCAACCTCTGCCCCTGAACCTCTATCTGCTCCCAGACTAAGGCATACTTCTTAAGGGATGGGTAGGCATTCACTATCTCCTGTCTACTACCTTTCTGGCTCTTCAGTTTTAGTATCAAACTCAACTCTGGGTCACTGTGCTGGGCTCTGGTCAACTCATTCAGTCCTCCTTCCACCTCCCCCATTTCACAATTCAATATCTCTCCCTGTTCCATAACACCACCCTGAGGTGAAGGTTCTACTTCTACATAGCTAACAGAGCTAGCCATAATCTCCCCAGAATAAGCAGGTAATCTTGATAGCGCATCAGCATTAATGTGCTTTTTACCTGGTCAGTGAACGATTTTATATGGGAAAACAGCTAGCTGTTCCAACCACCGGGCCAACTGGCCTTCCAGGCCCTGGAAATTATGGAACCAACGAAGGGAATTATGATCTGTTCGCAGCAAAAACTCTTTCCCTAACAGGAAATGTTTGAAATACTTGGTAAAAGTAACCAGACTAAGAAGTTCTTTCTTGGTAGTGGCGTATTTACGTTCTTGTTTACTCAGGGTTCTACTGGCATATGCTACCACTTGTTCTAAACCATCAACTTCCTGTGACAAAACAGCCCCAATCCCCACGTCACTGGCATCTGTATCCAGAATAAATGAACGCTGCGGGTCTGGATAGGCTAAAACAGGAGCAGTAGTGAGACATGCTTTCAACTTCTCAAAAGCAACCTGGCAACCATCATCCCACTGAAATCGCCTTCCCTTTTCTGTAAGCCGATGCAATGGTCTAGCCAACTCAGCAAAACCCCTTACAAATCGCCTATAATATGAGGCTAAGCCCAAAAAGCTTCGTACCTCAGTCTGATTTTTAGGGATTGGCCATGATTGTACAGCTTCCACTTTACTGGGATCGGCCATAACCCCCTCAGCCGAAATAACGTGACCCAGGTATTGCACTTTGGTAGCAAACAGATTGCACTTAGATGGTTTCACTTTAAGATTGGCAGCCTGCAATTTGGACAATACTTGACCTAACCGCTGAAGATGTTCCCTAAAATCTTTTCCAAAAACTATAATGTCATCCAAGTAGACTAAACATGTGGACCACTGCAAATCTGCCAGAATCAAGTCCATAAGTCTTTGGAATGTACTTGGACTATTGGATAGTCCAAAAGGAAGAACATTAAATTCAAAGAGCCCCTGTCTTGTTATAAAGGCTGTTTTAGGGCGATCTATAGGGTCCACTTCAACCTGCCAGTAGCCACTAGCTAAATCTAAAGTAGAAAACCACTGTGCATGAGTTAGGCTATCTAATGCATCGTCAATACGTGGAAGAGGATATGCATCCTTTCTAGTAACATCATTTAACTTCCTATAATCGACACAGAATCTCAATGACCCATCTTTCTTTCTCACCGGAACAACAGGAGCAGCCCAAGGACTACAGGATGGTCGTATGATACCCCCTTCCTGCATCTGCTTCACATGATCTGCCACCTCCTGCTGCAAATGAAGTGGTACCCGACGAGGAGCCAATTTAATGGGCTTTGCATCCCCAGTGTCAATCTGATGTAGAGTCCTATGGGTCCGCCCTAAATCCGTGTCACTTTGACTAAAAACAGGAAGATAGTCATTCAATAATTCTTGAACAGCTTGTAACTGTGTCGGTTCCAGGCCCCTATCATTCAGCCCCAGATTTTGTAGCAAAACTTCAGCGGTCCATGGCTGCTCCACTAAATCTTTCAGTGAACCCAGAGAATTGACTGCACTATCCCCTATCTGAACATCGGTAAACAAAGCTCCAATAGTCATCCCTTTTCTTAGGATAAGTTCCTCACTGGTCACATTAATAACCCTTAGCGGCAACATTCCCTTTTCCACTGTACATAACACCCGGGCCACCAGAACTTCAGTAACCAATCTATCCGAAGGTTCCAGCATTCCTTCCAACCACTCTTGCCCCACTCCTTCAACACTACCAGGAATTATAACCTCAGTTCTCGAGGGCACAATCCCACCGCTGCCACCAGTGTAATAAATTTTGCCACTGCTAGGGGCCACTGGTAATGCAGACTAACACCTATTCTGCCACCACCTTTAATTTCACCCCGGTCTGGTCCGGGAGGAGCACTCAAAACACTCAAAACCAAGAATTATCAAAGAATACACTTTTTATTAACAATAGCAGCCATTTGGCATTGTCTCACTTAAATATCCTGATTACACACACTGGTCATATTTCATTAAACCGTGACACACATTTAAAAGAGAACCCAAGTACTCACTCCAAATTCACAGCACACAATAAATTAGGTGAAATCTCATACACAGCACACTTAATTAGAAACTCCAAACCTAAATCACATGCTCTATGTGAAACAACCAGCACAGGTAATCAACATACTTCAGGAGGACAGTAATCACAAATGACTGAGTACAACCATAACCCACACAACTCCGTAATAATAAAATAACTTCGGAATTCTCTGTCCACGTCCAACGACACCCTGCCGTCACTGTGAGGACTCAACCTTCCCCTCCGCGGAAATGCTGAGAAGGTTTCTTTCAAACAGCCTGCCAAGTCCACCTACACTCGCTTCCCTGTCTATCTAAGTTTACCCCCCACTGTCTACCTCCGGGCCAATAAGTGGGACCCCGGTTTTCTTCACGCCTGTAGTGCTAGCCAACCACGAACGCAACGGATCCCTTGCTTTTGTGAACCCGGCAGGCTTTACAAACACCGCGTCTCAGTCTCTTTCACAGTTCATTATTAGGCATCAGCGCGCCCTCACCTTTCCCCGCCCCCGTATTTAAAAGCCTCCCAAAATTGTTCATTGTCCACAGGTGTACTCACAGACATCGTTCCTTCCGTAGCAATGACGTACCACCATCAATAGAATCATAATCATTACAGTATAATAATTAGCAAAGATGATTAATTTAGCGCTGTAAACGCGCGTGTCAGGGGCGGAGATGCGCCGCGGAGCGTCAGACGCGCGTGAGGACCAAACACAGCAGAACTGTAGGAAACTTCACTCCTCTTATTATTTATCTTTTACTATAGCGATTTATTTTTAGATACGTGGTCTGAGTCTTTCATAGAGTTGTAGAGTTATTAGAGTTATTAGAGAAATAGAGTTATTTTTTACATTCTTTGGTCGAAGTTTTCAGATCGGGACTTCGGAGCCTGTTCGCGACTCGGTTGATTCAGATCGGCACTTCGGAGCCTTTTCGCGACATGGTTGATTCAGATCGGCACTTCGGAGCCTGTTCGCGACTCAGTTGATTCAGATCGGCACTTCGGAGCCTGTTCGCGACTCGGTTGATTCAGATCGGCACTTCGGAGCATGTTCCCGACTCGGTTGATTCAGATCGGCACTTCGGAGCCTGTTCGCGACTCCGTTGATTCAGATCGGCACTTCGGAGCATGTTCGCGACTCCGTTGATTCAGATCGGCACTTCGGAGCCTGTTCGCGACTCGGTTGATTCAGATCGGCACTTCGGAGCCTGTTTGCGACTCCGTTGATTCAGATCGGCACTTCGGAGCATGTTCGCGACTCCGTTGATTCAGATCGGCACTTCGGAGCATGTTCGCGACTCGCTTGATTCAGATCACACTTCGGAGCCTTTTCGCGAATCCGTTGATTCAGATCGGCACTTGGGAGCCTGTATGGGACTCGGTTGATTCAGATCGGCACTTCGGAGCCTGTTCGCGACTCGGTTGATTCAGATCGGCACTTCGGAGGATGTTCGCGACTCGGTTGATTCAGATCGGCACTTCGGAGCCTGTTCGCGACTCGGTTGATTCAGATCGGCACTTCGGAGCCTGTTCGCGACTCGGTTGATTCAGATCGAGAATTCGGAGCCTGTTCGCGACTTGGTTCATACAGATCAGCACTTCGGAGCAGGAAGTGTTTGTCAAACAGTTAATTTGTGATAAATGAATATTTGACCTGAGTTTTTTTTTTTTTTTTACCTGTCGATGTGATTTTTAAATCATTTCAATGACTTTTGGATGTCAATACTTCTTGTACCTCAGTTGCATGTGTTGTGTTTTATGAATTGTGGATGGATTAATCAACTGAGAAATAAAGTTGAACATTAATTATCATGAACTCTTAAAGATGATGATGAAAAGAAAGGTAATATTGCATATAAAATTATATCTAAGTATGAACTAACTTGCGCAATACTGTAAATATTCTTACTGTACCCTAAATCAGTGAAAAAATGTTTGGCTCAGTTTACAGAAAGTGTACGTCACACATCCTTTCATTATGATGCAACATAGTTTTCTCCTCAGATGAGTATTTAACATCTTTATTCTTGTGGGGATTAGTGTGTAAGTGCTACACACACACACACACACACACACCGGTCAGAGTTTGGGATCAGAATGATTTTTTATGTTTTGTTTTTTGTTTTGTTTTTTCTTACAGGAGTTTACTCATCAAAACTGCATGTATTTGATCAAAAATACAAGAAAAAAAGTGAAATATTACTATGAAGTAAAACAACATTATTTTTATTTTAACATACATTAAAATCTATTTTATTTCTGTGATTTCCAGCATCATTCCTCCAGTCTTCAGTGTCACATGATCTTCAGAAATCATTCTAATATGATGATTTATAAACAGATTTGTGCTGCTGAAACTGTATAAGAAGAGCATTTATTTAAAATAGAAGACTTTTCTAACAATAAACACTATAGAGTTCAAAAGTTTGTGGTCAGTAAAATGGATTCTTTTTTTTCTGAAAATAATATAACTGTTTTAGGATGTATTGTTGATTGTTTTGATTCAGATCGGGAATTCGGAGTACGTTCGCGACTCTGTTGATTCAGATTTATTAACTGAGAAATCAAGTTGAGCAGCAATGATCATGAACTCTTAAAGATGATGATGAAAAGAAAAGGTAATATCGCATTTAAAATTATATCCTCCTATATAAATTATATTCCTCCTCAGATGAGTATTTAACATGTTTATTATTGTGGGGCATTAGTGTGTAATTGCTATACACACACAAACACACACACACCGGTCAGAGTTTGGGTTCAGAATGATTTATTTATTTATTTATTCACAGAAATAAATGATATTTTAAAGGATATTCAAATCGAAACCATTATTTTATATATTTTATTTTAAAAGGTTTGAATTATTACTGATTTTTAACTGTAGCATCACTACCAATAGCCGCGTATCGACATGTATAATAATTAGCACAGATGATTAATTTAGCGCTGTAAACGCGCGTGTGAGAGGCGGAGACGCGCGTGAGGACCAAACACAGCAGAACGGTAGGAAACTTCATTCCTCTTATTATTTCTCTTTTACTATAGCGATTTATTTTTAGATACGTTATCTGAGTCTTTCATAGAGTTGTTTTATAAACGCAGTAACTTTGAAATCAGCTCTGAAAGTTCCTGTCAGTGTTTAAAAACTAATTATGATTTAATAACATGTTGAATGAATTTGGTAAGAACGGTATTCTGTTTTATTTACATAGAGGTTATTAATATAGGCTGAAACATAGTGTTTTTTATAGTGTAAAGGTGATCTTATGGTGCATTGCTCGTTAAAAGTTAGGCTGTTAATATAATATAGAGAAAGATCATTCTAAATTATTTTTACTATATTAAAACGCATTTATTTTTTACATTCGTGGTCGAAGTTTTCAGATTGTCACATCGGAGTCTGTTCGCGACTCGGTTGATTCAGATCGGCACTTCGAAGCTTGTTCGCGACTCGGTTGATTCAGATCGGCAATTCGGAGCCTGTTCGCGACTCGGTTGATTCAGATCGGCACTTCGGGGCCTGTTCGCGACTCGGTTGATTCAGATCGGCACTTCGGAGCATGTTCGCGACTCGGTTGATTCAGATCGGCACTTCGGAGCATTTTCCCGACTCGGTTGATTCAGATCGACACTTCGGAGCATGTTCGCGACTCGGTTGATTCAGATCGGCACTTCGGAGCATGTTCGCGACTCCGTTGATTCAGATTGAGACTCCGGGGAATGTTTGTGATTTTTTTTTTTTAATTCAGATCTGTACTTCGAAGCAAGTAGTGTTTGTCAAACAGTTCATTAGTGATAACTGAACATTTGGGCCTGAGGCTTTTTTTTCTAACCTGTCGATTTGATTTTTAAATGATTTCAATGACAGGAAGTTGCATGTGTTGTGTTTTATGAATTGTGGATGGATTTATCAACTGAGAAATAAAGTT
This sequence comes from Carassius auratus, assembly GCF_003368295.1. Lineage (NCBI taxonomy): Eukaryota > Metazoa > Chordata > Actinopteri > Cypriniformes > Cyprinidae > Carassius > Carassius auratus. The sequence continues at coordinate 19,692 of NW_020529060.1, forward strand.
GAACAGAAATGATCATGAACTCTTAAAGATGATGATGAAAAGAAAAGGTAATATTGCATATAAAATTATATCCAAGTATGAACTAACTTGCGCAATACTTTAAATATTCTTACTCTACCCTAAATCAGTGAAAATGTTTGGCTCAGTTTACAGAAAGTGTACGTCTCACATCCCTTCATTATTATGCAACATAGTTTTCTCCTCAGATGAGTATTTAACATCTTTATTCTTGTGGGGATTAGTGTGTAACTGCTATACACAAACACACACACACACACACCGGTCAGAGTTTGGGATCAGATTGATTTTTTATGTTTTGTTTTTTGTTTTGTTTTTTCTTACAGGAGTTTACTCATCAAAACTGCATGTATTTGATCAAAAATACAAGAAAAAAAGTGAAATATTACTATGAAGTAAAACAACATTATTTTTATTTTAACATACATTAAAATCTATTTTATTTCTGTGATTTCCAGCATCATTCCTCCAGTCTTCAGTGTCACATGATCTTCAGAAATCATTCTAATATGATGATTTATAAACAGATTTGTGCTGCTGAAACTGTATAAGAGGAGCATTTATTTAAAATAGAAGACTTTTCTAACAATAAACACTATAGAGTTCAAAAGTTTGTGGTCAGTAAAATGGATTCTTTTTTTTCTAAAAATAATAGAACTCTTTTAGGATGTATTGTTGATTGTTTTGATTCAGATCGGGAATTCGGAGTACGTTCGCGACTCTGTTGATTCAGATTTATTAACTGAGAAATCAAGTTGAGCAGCAATGATCATGAACTCTTAAAGATGATGATGAAAAGAAAAGGTAATATCGCATTTAAAATTATATCCTCCTATATAAATTATATTCCTCCTCAGATGAGTATTTAACATGTTTATTATTGTGGGGCATTAGTGTGTAATTGCTATACACACACAAACACACACACACCGGTCAGAGTTTGGGTTCAGAATGATTTATTTATTTATTTATTCAAAGAAATAAATGATATTTTAAAGGATATTCAAATCGAAACCATTATTTTATATATTTTATTTTAAAAGGTTTGAATTATTACTGATTTTTAACTGTAGCATCACTACCAATAGCCGCGTATCGACATGTATAATAATTAGCACAGATGATTAATTTAGCGCTGTAAACGCGCGTGTGAGGGGCGGAGACGCGCCGCGGAGCGTCAGACGCGCGTGAGGACCAAACACAGCAGAACGGTAGGAAACTTCATTCCTCTTATTATTTCTCTTTTACTATAGCGATTTATTTTTAGATACGTTATCTGAGTCTTTCATAGAGTTGTTTTATAAACGCAGTAACTTTGAAATCAGCTCTGAAAGTTCCTGTAAGTGTTTAAAAACTAATTATGATTTAATAACATGTTGAATGAATTTGGTAAGAACGGTATTCTGTTTTATTTACATAGAGGTTATTAATATAGGCTGAAACATAGTGTTTTTTATAGTGTAAAGGTGATCTTATGGTGCATTGCTCGTTAAAAGTTAGGCTGTTAATATAATATAGAGAAAGATCATTCTAAATTATTTTTACTATATTAAAACGCATTTATTTTTTACATTCGTGGTCGAAGTTTTCAGATTGTCACATCGGAGTCTGTTCGCGACTCGGTTGATTCAGATCGGCACTTCGAAGCTTGTTCGCGACTCGGTTGATTCAGATCGGCAATTCGGAGCCTGTTCGCGACTCGGTTGATTCAGATCGGCACTTCGGGGCCTGTTCGCGACTCGGTTGATTCAGATCGGCACTTCGGAGCATGTTCGCGACTCGGTTGATTCAGATCGGCACTTCGGAGCATTTTCCCGACTCGGTTGATTCAGATCGACACTTCGGAGCATGTTCGCGACTCGGTTGATTCAGATCGGCACTTCGGAGCATGTTCGCGACTCCGTTGATTCAGATTGAGACTCCGGGGAATGTTTGTGATTTTTTTTTTTTTAATTCAGATCTGTACTTCGAAGCAAGTAGTGTTTGTCAAACAGTTCATTAGTGATAACTGAACATTTGGGCCTGAGGCTTTTTTTTCTAACCTGTCGATTTGATTTTTAAATGATTTCAATGACAGGAAGTTGCATGTGTTGTGTTTTATGAATTGTGGATGGATTTATCAACTGAGAAATAAAGTTGAACAGAAATGATCATGAACTCTTAAAGATGATGATGAAAAGAAAAGGTAATATTGCATATAAAATTATATCCAAGTATGAACTAACTTGCGCAATACTTTAAATATTCTTACTCTACCCTAAATCAGTGAAAATGTTTGGCTCAGTTTACAGAAAGTGTACGTCTCACATCCCTTCATTATTATGCAACATAGTTTTCTCCTCAGATGAGTATTTAACATCTTTATTCTTGTGGGGATTAGTGTGTAACTGCTATACACAAACACACACACACACACACCGGTCAGAGTTTGGGATCAGATTGATTTTTTATGTGTTGTTGTTGTTGTTGTTTTTACAGGAGTTTACTCATCAAAATTGCATTTATTTGATCAAAAATACAGGAAAAAAAGTGAAATATTATTATGAAGTAAAACAACTTTTTTTTTATTTTAATATGCATTAAAATCTATTTTATTTCTGTGATTGTCAGCATCATTCCTCCAGTCTTCAGTGTCACATGATCTTCACAAATCAGAATAATATGATGATTTATCATCAGAGTTGTGCTGCTGAAACTGTGATACTTCTTTCAGGATTCTTTGATGAATGAAATGTTAAAAAGAAGAGCATTTATTTAAAATAGAAGTCTTTTCTAACAATAAACAATATAGTTAAAAAGTTTATAACTCTTTTAGGATGTATTAAATTGATAAGAAGTGAAATCAAAGATTAATATTGTTAGAAGAGATTTATATTTTGAATAAACGCTGTTCTTTAAAAAAATATATATACATAGAAGAATCCGGAAAAAAGTATCGCAGATTCCAAAATAATATTTGGCATCACAACTATTAATAATTCTAATAATAAATCATCATATTAGACTGATTTCTGAAGATCATGTGACACTGAAGACTGGAGGAATTATACTGAAAATACAGCTGCACATCACAGTAATAAATTATATTTTAAAGGATATTAAAATATAAACCATTATTTTATATATTTTATTTTGATAATTTTGAATTATTACTGAAATACAACCTTTTTTTGTATCAAACAGTTCATTGAACAATAATAAATGAATTACCTGAAGCTGACAATGAAGTAAATGTATAATAATTAGCAAATATGATTAATTTAGCGCTGTAAACGCGCGTGTGATGGGGCGGAGACGCGCTGAGAAGAGTCAGACGGGCGTGAGGACCAAACACAGCAGAATGGTAGGAAACTTCACTCCTCTTATTATTTCTCTTTTACTATAGCGATTTATTTTTAGATACGTGGTCTGAGTCTTTCATAGAGTTGTAGAGTTATTAGAGAAATAGAGTTAGTTTTTACATTCTTTGGTCGAAGTTTTCAGATCGGGACTTCGGAGCCTGTTCGCGACTCGGTTGATTCAGATCGACACTTCGGAGCATGTTCGCTTCTCGGTTGATTCAGATCGACACTTCGGAGCATGTTCGCGTCTCGGTTGATTCAGATCGGCACTTCGGAGCATGTTCGGTCTCGGTTGATTTAGATCGGCACTTCGGAGCATGTTCGTGTCTCGGTTGATTCAGATCGACACTTCGGAGCATGTTCGGTCTCGGTTGATTTAGATCGGCACTTCGGAGCATGTTCGTGTCTCGGTTGATTCAGATCGACACTTCGGAGCATGTTCTCGACTCGGTTGATTCAGATCGGCACTTCGGAGCATGTTCGCGACTCCGTTGATTCAGATTGAGACTCCGGGGACTGTTTGTGATTTTTTGAATTTTTTTTAATTCAGATCTGTACTTCAAAGCAAGAAGTGTTTGTCAAACAGTTCATTAGTGATAACTGAATATTTGGGCCTGAGGCTTTTTTTTCTAACCTGTCGATTTGATTTTTAAATTATTTCAATGACAGGAAGTTGCATGTGTTGTGTTTTATGAATTGTGGATGGATTTATCAACTGAGAAATAAATTTGAACAGAAATGATCATGAACTCTTAAAGATGATGATGAAAAGAAAAGGTAATATTGTATATAAAATTATATCCAAGTATGAACTAACTTGCGCAATACTTTAAATATTCTTACTCTACCCTAAATCAGTGAAAATGTTTGGCTCAGTTTACAGAAAGTGTACGTCACACATCCTTTCATTATTATGCAACATAGTTTTCTCCTCAGATGAGTATTTAACATCTTTATTCTTGTAGGGATTAGTGTGTAAGTGCTATACACAAACACACACACACACCGGTCAGAGTTTGGGATCAGATTGATTTTTTATGTGTTGTTGTTTTTTTACAGGAGTTTACTCGTCAAAACTGCATTTATTTGATCAAAAATACAGGAAAAAAGTGAAATATTATTATGAAGTAAAACAACTTTTTTATTTTAATATACATTAAAATCTATTTTATTTCTGTGATTGTCAGCATCATTCCTCCAGTCTTCATTGTCACATGATCTTCACAAATCAGAATAATATGATGATTTATTATCAGAGTTGTGCTGCTGAAACTGTGATACTTCTTTCAGGATTCTTTGATGAATGAAATGTTAAAAAGAAGAGCATTTATTTAAAATAGAAGTCTTTTCTAACAATAAACAATATAGTTCAAAAGTTTATAACTCTTTTAGGATGTATTAAATTGATAAGAAGTGAAATCAAAGATGAATATTGTTAGAAGAGATTTATATTTTGAATAAACGCTGTTCTTTAAAAAATATATATACATTGAAGAATCCGGAAAAAAGTATCGCAGATTCCAAAATAATATTTGGCATCACAACTATTAATAATTCTAATAGTAAATCATCATATTAGACTGATTTCTGAAGATCATGTGACACTGAAGACTGGAGGAATGATGCTGAAAATACAGCTGCACATCACATAAATAAATTATATTTTAAAGGATATTAAAATATAAACCATTATTTTATATATTTTATTTTGATAATTTTGAATTATTACTGAAATACAACCTTTTTTTGTATCAAACAGTTCATTGAACAATAATAAATGAATTACCTGAAGCTGACAATGAAGTAAATGTATAATAATTAGCACAGATGATTAATTTAGCGCTGTAAACGCGCGTGTGAGGGGCGGAGACGCGCCGCGGAGCGTCAGACGCGCGTGAGGACCAAACACAGCAGAACGGTATGGAAACTTCACTCCTCTTATTATTTCTCTTTTACTATAGCGATTTATTTTTAGATACGTGATCTGAGTCTTTCATAGAGTTGTTTTATAAACGCAGTAACTTTGAAATCAGCTCTGAAAGTTCCTGTCAGTGTTTAAAAACTAATAATGATTTAATAACATGTTGAATGAATTTGGTAAGAACGGTATTCTGTTTTATTTACATAGAGGTTATTAATATAGGCTGAAATATAGTGTTTTTTATAGTGCAAAGGTGAAATTATGGTGCATTGCTCGTTAAAAGTTAGGCTGTTCAAATAATATAGAGAAAGATCATTCTAAATTATTTTTACTATATTAAAACGCATTAAATTTTTACATTCATTGGTCGAAGTTTTCAGATTGTCACATCGGAGTCTGTTCGCTACTCGGTTGATTCAGATCGGCACATCGGAGCATGTTCGCGACTCGGTTGATTCAGATCGGCACTTCGGAGCATGTTCGTGACTCGGTTGATTCAGATCGGCACTTCGGAGCCTGTTCGCGACTTGGTTGATTCAGATCAGCATTTCGGAGCATGTTCGCGACTCGGTTGATTCAGATCGACTATTCGGAGCATGTTCGCGACTAGGTTGATTCAGATAGGCACTTCGGAGCATGTTCGCGACTCGGTTGATTCAGATCGGCACTTCGGAGCCTGTTCGCGACTCGGTTTATTCAGATCGGCACTTCGGAGCATGTTCGCGACTCGGTTGATTCAGATCGACTATTCGGAGCATGTTCGCGACTGGTTGATTCAGATCGGCACTTCGGAGCATGTTCGCGACTCCGTTGATTCAGATTGAGACTCCGGGACTGTTTGTGATTTTTTTTTTTTTTTATTCAGATCTGTACTTCGAAGCAAGAAGTGTTTGTCAAACAGTTCATTAGTGATAACTGAATATTTGGGCCTGAGGCTTTTTTTTTCTAACCTGTCGATTTGATTTGTAAATGATTTCAATGACAGGAAGTTGCATGTGTTGTGTTTTATGAATTGTGGATGGGTTTATCAACTGAGAAATAAAGTTGAACAGAAATGATCATGAACTCTTAAAGATGATGATGAAAAGAAAAGGTAATATTGCATATAAAATTGTATCCAAGCATGAACTAACTTGCGCAATACTTTAAATATTCTTACTCTACCCTAAATCAGTGAAAATGTTTGGCTCAGTTTACAGAAAGTGTACGTCACACATCCTTTCATTATTATGCAACATAGTTTTCTCCTCAGATGAGTATTTAACATCTTTATTCTTGTGGGGATTAGTGTGTAAGTGCTATACACACACACACACACACACACACACCGGTCAGAGTTTGGGATCAGATTGATTTTTTATGTGTTGTTGTTGTTGTTGTTTTTACAGGAGTTTACTCATCAAAACGGCATTTATTTGATCAAAAATACAGGAAAAAAAGTGAAATATTATAATGAAGTAAAACAACTTTTTTATTTTAATACGCATTAAAATCTATTTTATTTCTGTGATTGTGAGCATCATTCCTCCAGTCTTCAGTGTCACATGATCTTCACAAATCAGAATAATATGATGATTTATTATCAGAGTTGTGCTGCTGAAACTGATACTTTGAAAGTATCTCTTCTAACAGGATTCTTTGATGAAATAAATGTTAAAAAGAAAAGCATTTATTTAAAATAGAAGTATTTTCTAACAATAAACAATAGAGTTCAACAGTTTATAACTCTTTTAGGATGTATTAAATTGATAAGAAGTGAAATCAAAGATTAATATTGTTAGAAGAGATATTTATTTTTAATAAACGCTGTTCTTTAAAAAAAAAATTATACATCGAAGAATCCTTAAAAAGATTCCAAAATAATATTTGGCATCACAACTATTAATAATTCTAATAATAAATCATCATATTAGACTGATTTCTGAAGATCATGTGACACTGAAGACTGGAGGAATGATGCTGAAAATACAGCTGCACATCACAGTAATAAATTATATTTTAAAGGATGTTAAAATATAAACCATTATTTTATATATTTTATTTGGATAATTTTGAATTATTACTGAAATACAACCATTTTTGTATCAAACAGTTCAATGAACAATAATCAATGAATTACCTGAAGCTGACAATGAAGTAAATGTATAATAATTAGCAAAGATGATTAATTTAGCGCTGTAAAAGCGCGTGTGATGGGGCGGAGACGCGCCGCGGAGCGTCAGACGCGTGAGGACCAAACACAGCAGAACGGTAGGAAACTTCACTCCTCTTATCATTTCTCTTTTACTATAGCGATTTATTTTTAGATACGTGGTCTGAGTCTTTCATAGAGTTGTAGAGTTATTAGAGAAATAGAGTTATTTTTTACATTCTTTGGTCGAAGTTTTCAGATCGGCACTTCGGAGCATGTTCGCGACTCGGTTGATTCAGATCGGCACTTCGGAGCATGTTCGCGACTCGGTTGATTCAGATCGGCACTTCGGAGCATGTTCGCGACTCGGTTGATTCAGATCGGCACTTCGGAGCATGTTCGCGTCTCGGTTGATTCAGATCGACACTTCGGAGCATGTTCGCGACTCGGTTGATTCAGATCGGCACTTCGGAGCATTTTCGCGACTCGGTTGATTCAGATCGGCACTTCGGAGCATGTTCGCGACTCCGTTGATTCAGATTGAGACTCCGGGGACTGTTTGTGATTTTTTTTTTTTTTTTTTTAATTCAGATCTGTACTTCGAAGCAAGAAGTGTTTGTCAAACAGTTCATTAGTGATAACTGAATATTTGGGCCTGAGGCTTTTTTTTCTAACCTGTCGATTTGATTTTTAAATGATTTCAATGACAGGAAGTTGCATGTGTTGTGTTTTATGAATTGTGGATGGATTTATCAACTGAGAAATAAAGTTGAACAGAAATGATCATGAACTCTTAAAGATGATGATGAAAAGAAAAGGTAATATTGCATATAAAATTATATCCAAGTATGAACTAACTTGCGCAATACTTTAAATATTCTTACTCTACCCTAAATCAGTGAAAATGTTTGGCTCAGTTTACAGAAAGTGTACGTCACACATCCTTTCATTATTATGCAACATAGTTTTCTCCTCAGATGAGTATTTAACATCTTTATTCTTATGGGGATTAGTGTGTAAGTGCTATACACAAACACACACACACACAAACACACCGGTCAGAGTTTGGGATCAGATTGATTTTTTATGTGTTGTTGTTGTTGTTTTTACAGGAGTTTACTCATCAAAACTGCATTTATTTGATCAAAAATACAGGAAAAAAGTGAAATATTATTATGAAGTAAAACAACTTTTTTTATTTTAATATACATTAAAATCTATTTTATTTCTGTGATTGTCAGCATCATTCCTCCAGTCTTCAGTGTCACATGATCTTCACAAATCAGAATAATATGATGATTTATTATCAGAGTTGTGCTGCTGAAACTGTGATACTTCTTTCAGGATTCTTTGATGAATGAAATGTTAAAAAGAAGAGCATTTATTTAAAATAGAAGTCTTTTCTAACAATAAACAATATAGTTCAAAAGTTTATAACTCTTTTAGGATGTATTAAATTGATAAGAAGTGAAATCAAAGATTAATATTGTTAGAAGAGATTTATATTTTGAATAAACGCTGTTCTTTAAAAAAATATATATACATCGAAGAATCCGGAAAAAAGTATCGCAGATTCCAAAATAATATTTGGCATCACAACTATTAATAATTCTAATAATAAATCATCATATTAGACTGATTTCTGAAGATCATGTGACACTGAAGACTGGAGGAATGATGCCGAAAATACAGCTGCACATCACAGAAATAAATTATATTTTAAAGGATATTAAAATATAAACCATTATTTATATATTTTATTTTGATAATTTTGAATTATTACTGAAATACAACCTTTTTTGTATCAAACAGTTCATTGAACAATAATAAATGAGTTACCTGAAGCTGACAATAAAGTAAATGTATAATAATTAGCACAGATGATTAATTTAGCGCTGTAAACGCGCGTGTGAGGGGCGGAGACGCGCCGCGGAGCGTCAGACGCGCGTGAGGACCAAACACAGCAGAACGGTATGGAAACTTCACTCCTCTTATTATTTCTCTTTTACTATAGCGATTTATTTTTAGATACGTGATCTGAGTCCTTCATAGAGTTGTTTTATAAAGGCAGTAACTTTGAAATCAGCTCTGAAAGTTCCTGTCAGTGTTTAAAAACTAATTATGATTTAATAACATGTTGAATGAATTTGTTAAGAACGGTATTCTGTTTTATTTACATAGAGGTTATTAATATAGGCTGAAATATAGTGTTTTTTATAGTGTAAAGGTGAAATTATGGTGCATTGCTCGTTAAAAGTTAGGCTGTTAATAATTTTAAGAAGTTCATAAAGCCCTTAGAGACACTGATCACAAAAAGTCAGCAGGTACAGATAATCTGGATCCCTTTCTGTTAAAAGTGGCAGCTGATATTATTGCTGAGCCCATAGCACATATTTTTAATTTGAGTCTTCTAACTCCATTCCTAAAAGTTGGAAAGCAGCCTATGTTCTCCCTTTACATAAAGGTGCACTGTTAGCAATTGATGTAATTTTACAATATCACTGTTAAAAAATTACTGTAAATTTTACAGTAAAATACTGGCAGCAGGGTTGCCAGCCAGTTACTGTAAATTTTACAGTAGGCTTACTGTAATTTAATTTACAGAATTTTACTGTATTCTCAATTACAGTAATAATCTGTAAATTAAATTACAGTAAGACTACTGTAAAATGTACAGTAACTGGCTGGCAACCCTGCTGCCAGTATTTTACTGTAAAATTTACAGTATTTTTTTATATTTTGTATACTGCATTTTTACAAAAAATATATACTGCATTTTTAATATATTGTATATGGCATTTAACAATTATTTAAATAGCAAATGCACACATTCAAGTAGTTTACTGTGAAAAGCAATTCTTTGAAAAAAGCATATGTGTATTTGCTATATTTAAAGTATATGTAAAATGATAGCATACAATATATTTTCCCTATTGCTGACTTAACTTTAACTGCATAAAGTGTTGTATAAAGCATAACTTAATTCACCAAAAAAATAAATAACATTTTTAAAATCTAAAAAAAAAAAACAGGTCAAAATGTTATATATCACTTTCAAATTTACATGAAAAAATGACATAAAAAGTATATTATTTTGAACTCCTTTTTATTTATTTAAAAATTATTTCATTTTTTTTAATGGATATGAAATTTTGCCATGATTTCTTTTTTATTACTTGGAACATATTGGCCATCATGGACCTAGACACAAAGAAATATTCAAACTGTGTTTTAACCGAAACAAAACAGTTCACCCAAAATGGAAATTTCTGTCATTTCTCACCCTCATGTCATTCCACACCCTTAAGACCTTTGTTCATCTTCACAACACACATTAAGATATTTTTTATAAAACCTGATGGCCCAGTGATGCCTACATTGCTAGCAAGATCATTTCCTTTTCCAATGCCCAGAAAGGTACTAAAAACATATTTAAAACAGTTTATGTGACTACAGTGGTTCAACTTTAGTGTAATGAAGCGATGAAAATACTTTTTGTGTGCCAAAAAACAAAATAATGACTAGTCAACAATATCTCGTGATGGATGATTTTTTTTTAAAACACTGCTTCATGAAGCTTCGAAGCTTTATTAATGTTTCAGTTCAAATGAGAGCATAACAAACTGCCAAAGTCACATGATTTCAGTAAATGAGGCTTCGTTATGTCATAAGTGTTTTGACATTTCAATAGTTCATGTGACTTTTGCAGTTTGATACACGTTCTGAGCAAATTATTTGAAACAAAAGATTCGTAAAGCTTCTAAGCTTCATGAAGCAGTGTTTTGAGACCGCCCATGTTGAATAAAATAGTTGTTTTGGGGGGTTGGCAGAAAAAGTATTCTCGTCGCTTTATAATATTTAGGTTTGAACAACTGTAGTCACATTAATTGTTTTAAATGTTTTAGAGGCTTTCTGGGCATTGAAAAAAGAAATGATCTTGCTAGAAATGCAGGCTTCACTGAACCACATCTTAATGTGTGTTGTGAAGATGAACGAAGATCTTAGGGGTGTGAAACGACATAAGTATTTATTGACTTAATTTTCATTTTTGGGTGAACTAATCCTTTAAAAACCACAAAGACGTTTTTAGATTTCATCACTTAAAGGATAGACCAATATGGCCAAACAAGTCATACAAACTTTCCATCAAACAGATAAAAATCAACCAAATAACAATTATGCTCCAGATGAAGTTCCATCCCAGGATTCAAAGTGTGACTAGAAATATTGAAAAGAGCAAAGAGGACAATACATTAGATATATTACAAAACATAATAATACTTTCAGAAACAAATAGGGGGAGGACAGATACAGTTAGTGACAGATACAGGGATGAGAGGTACAGTCAGAGAGAGACAGAGGGATGGGAGGTACAGTCAAAGGCAGATAGAGAACAATAAAAGGAAGACGCAATCTTGGTGTGTGTGTATCCTTACATTTCAGAAATTCCATTGGAATTTGCACAGAAGAGTGGCAACATGTGGGTTGACTGCCACACATTTTCTTCTGTATCACTTGTCCTGTTTTTATTTCGATGGTACTTTTCCCTTGGCTTTGGATCCTCTCTCCGGATTTATGCCCACAAAGCACCTAAAGGGTCATGAAACAGACAATATGTAATGAAGATCGGTTTTAGGACCTCCAAGAAAGTTGGAGATGTCCACTAATTAAAAAAAAAAAAAAAAAAAAAACGTATTTAACTCAATAGCTTGCTGGTGTTAAATAGGGAGACAAATATATTCTCTTCTCGAGTTAAGACACATTGTTTTAAAGGCCTCAACGGAAATAACACTTATAACATAAAATAACATTATTAAAAGGAATGTTCTGATATAACTTATCTATAAAATGCTGGTTCTGAAGTTGTTAGAATTTAACCATTACCTTTGAATGAACTCCAAGGTACACACTGCTTCCTCCTGATACTCAAGATTAAACTAGTAATAAGCAGCAAACAGAGTGGCAAGGCCGGACAGGAAACTGGGCTGAGTGCCCTCACACACCACCTCGCCTTCCATACTCAGCATCCAGTGCCCACTTGTCAAAGTGTCTCCTAAAACAATCAACATCACAATAGTAATTAATACCTATACCATTTTTTTATTTTATTTTTGTATTTCATTTTTTTACATTTACATGATATCGTATATTTAGTAGGGATGGGATAAAAATTTGATTCTTAAATGTATCGCAATGCATAAGCAGACGATTCTTGAATTGATTCACAATTGTCAAAAATCAATTTTTAAACGTTAATTAATGTAATGTTGACTGAAAGTAAAAGGCGGATCTCTGAAACGCGGAAGTCCATGCGCGGACAGTCTGTGACATGCACATAACTGTGTGTATCCACTGGCGCAGAGCAAGCGTTTTGAGACCTATAACGTTACTTGAGCGTTTTAAGTTCATTTAATGGAAGTTGAGCTTCTATAGTTGCATATGGTCTGTGGTGGATCGATTATGTAGCAAAATGCCTCCTAATGTGAAACAGACTGCAAGCACTCTGTTTTTTTCTTCCTTCGGGTTGTTCGTTCATTTGAAATGACTCGAAAAAAGATTCATTCATTTTGCTGAACGAGACTCAAAAGTCCGATTCGGTAAAATGATCCGAACTTCCCATCACTACAACTGATGATAAGATTCAAGTCATAGGCGCAATAAAACAACTCGTTTGTTTATTGGTCAGTGTCTGTCGCGCATGATCAGTTCATTTGTTCAAGTGTCACCGCACTGATAAGGTGCCTTTGTGCACCCTGTGCCAAAATACACACAAGATTTGCCTGCCGACATAAATATAGACACATATCTATAAATAGCATATTTAATAATTTCAAGGAAAAAGTATTTGGTCGCCCTAAGGTAATAAATTAGGCTAACTAAGTTATAGTGTCTGGTGGTGATGTGCTTTAATTACACGGCATGCAGGAAAAAAATGTAGCTAATTCCTGCGCACAATTTTCTATTTCATTCCCTCGATTTGCTAAATCGTGTACAATATTTATACATCAAGAGAACTAATTAGTAAATTGTGCATACGATTTAGCAAATCAATGAAATGTAAAAGTAATCATGCACGTTTTAGTACATGGAGGGATCTGTAATTACTGACTGGGGAGAAGACTCTTTCAGACAGTGCTGAGGAGGCAGAGTTAGGTGCTGGACAGCTGATAGAGAAGAGGAAGAGTGTGTTTCTTACCCAAGCAGCAGAAGACAGGCTCTTCTGAGGGAAGGACAGGAGGCTTGATGCAGTGTTTTGCTGTAGAACAAGGCTTCTTCTCAGCACCTGATCTTCTTCAGAAAAGAGTTCCTCTAGTGTAGAGTCACACACTCAGATTTCTCGCAAACTGGAATCTTTTAATAACATTTAGCATATTATTGTAGTCATGTTCATTGTTTTTATTATAACACATGGAAAGTTTATGAGAAAATAGTTAAATGTGTTCTTCCTCCTCTTCTTCATCCTGGGCCTGCACCGTCAACATCCTTCTCTGAGCTGAAAGGGAGGATCATCTTGTTAATGTTGCTCATGTATGTTCACAACCAGTCAAAATCTGGAATCTTTTCTTTATGGTTTTCAAGAGAAGTCTCTTCTGCTCACCAAGGCTAAATTAATTTAATCAAAAAAAAAAAAAAAAAAAAAAGGAATATTGTAAAAAAAAGGAAAAGAAAAGAAAACAGTTTTCATACTCTTTTTGGAATATACTTTAAAACGTATTTATTGAAATAAGGCAAAGCTGAATTTTTCAGTAACTTTACTCCAGTCTTCAGTGTCACATGATCTTTTTCATATTCACTGATTTGCTGCTTTTTCATAAACATTGCTGATTATCATCAATCAGTGCATTTACATGCACCTAATCACATTATTGCTGCTATGATCAAAGTGTGCATCTGCTCATGACGTACATGATGTAAATCACATATGCAGTTAGCTTACTACGGTCGTTAGTTCCACTGAACTCTATTGGTAACGAAGGAACTTGTGACCACAGTTGGTTTTAGGGAAACGCACCCCATATTAGAAATGATGGGGAAGAAAACTTAGCATTTCTGGAGAGTCACATTTTTTTCTTCATAATTATTTTATAAACACAAAGTTCAAACATTGAAAAAAAATGTAATCTTTTGTAAAATTAAATTCTTGCTATTAGGGTTAGTTTACCTTTGGAACAGTCTCCATGAAGAATGATCTCTTGATCCTGGATCCTTGCTGCCATCCACTCGGAGATGATTTGGAGGATATGTGGTTGTGTTTAAAGGGTAATGAATCAATGTTACAAGAATACTGATAGCAGCAATATTGATCCTGTAGCTTATATAAAATTAAAGCTGCGGTAGGGAACTTTTGACGCTCTAGCGGTTAATAAACAGAACTGCTTGCTTCTTGCGGAAGAACATCGTAGCCGGAACTACTTCTCTCTGTTTATGTCTATGAAGAATCACAAAGGTACTGGGTTACTCCGCCGCGGTACCCCCGAAGCAATCTAAAATAGTCCGAATATAAACACTTATTATAGGTGCACCCTAGTGATTCAGGACAAGCTAAAAACACGGTTTGGAAAATGGATTCATGGTGCACTTGCTTATTATATAATTTTTTCAACATTTTGAACACAAGTTACGGACCGCAGCTCTGATTGGTTGATTTCTTGGGAGCGGTCAGTAACTGCAAATGGCAATAGGACACTGGGAGGAGCCAGAGGAGCTTGATTTTTTTCACAGATTATCTGTCTCAGATTCTACTGTCAGGACATAATGACAGGTTTAACAAATATGTAAAAAATATGTATTTACAAAAGTTACCTACTGCAGCTGTAAATGTTAATTGTAAAGCAATAAATAATACATTTAAATTACTAGGTGGTTACAAATATATTTCCTTATAAGGAACTCACTGAATCATTGACTCAACTGGTGGCAGTCAGGCCCTAAAAAAATGAACAATTTTACTTTTTGTGAAACGAAAGTATCAGATCAATTTGAGAATTAAACTAGCATTAAAAAGCATGCATGTGAAAAACACCATCAACACCAATAATTAACAGATGACAGAATTTACAAGCCTGCCACTTGAGGGAGAAAAGGGGAAATTATTAATCCCACATAACGTTACACTGAACATGATTTCGGCAGCCTCGATAATTAACGTTAAACTTTATACAGCGGTTTGGTGGTCCTCCTCCAGTTTGAATACGATTTTTTCGAAGTGAACTAATTTGTTTTTTTGCTGTCAAGCTTCATGTCGAACCATTTTCTTTTCACTTCTGGGACTGTTCGATTAACAGAAGAAACTCCATTAACAGCATCTGTAATATGCTGCCTAGCTTCCTTTTTTTAGGACCTGATAGTACGCCACTATGTACGCTTGAAAATAAAATGTGGCGTTTTGAATGAACTTCTGATAATAAAACTTCAATTTCTGCAGCTGAGAAATTGTTATTTTTCATTCGCTTTTGAGAAGAGACGTTGAAATCCTTCATTTGGTGTCATAATATGATGCTCATATATGTGCACGCGCGTCCCATTTACGACTGATTGGAATTCATTAACACACACACACATTTCACTATCACATCTGACGTTTACGAAGTATTTGTGAATCAGGAGAAGGGTTTTCGGGAAGGTCTCTTTACGCGCAAATCACTCCCATATTTACTCCTATATTTACGAATGTTTCATGAATGAGACCCTATGTCTATAAAGGCTCATATTTTATTTATTTGATGTCTGACTGACTCACTGACTGAGACATGTGGGACGTCACCTGAGAGAGAGGGCTAGCATTTGCCATCTAGTCATAGCCAATACATAGCCAACACTTAAATAGCCTGTGCATATAGTTGCATTTCATCTTTTATAAAATGCTATTTTGGCCAAATGCATTTTACCACAGGAAAAACTGAGCGCTCCGTATATATTGCTAAAAAAACTAGTTTGTAACATTAGATGAAAATGTAATGTGATGCCGGTGTAGCAGTCGATTCTGTTCCCCAATGTCTGTTTCCCCTCGGGTTGCCAGGTCCGTGTAATAAACCCAACCAAATAGTTAATCAAACATTTTCCCAAAGTAGCCTAAATTCCGCGGATTTGGCAACATTCCCGCATGAAAATACACCAAACACACCTGGATGTAAGGAAAGCAAAAAGGGACAAATTTCTTGCTACACTGCAGCATAGTAAAATTATTCTCACACTCCCGTTTATGTTCTTTTTTTATTATTATACATCTTGCAGTTGTTCCGTTATTTTTGTCTTATGTTTTTACATTTCAAGTTGAAAAACCTCTCGTCTTAAATTTATTTTCAAGTTTAAGATTTAGGACGGTATTTTGAACTATTTGACTTGCCGTACATCCAGTCACGCTTCTGGTGCACGCTAGTTCTGATCGTACGTACAGTAACTCGGCAACAACGCCAGAATTGTAGTATGTTTGCGTAAAGGGGAACAGACATTCCGAGGGGAACAGAATCGACTGCTACACCGGCAGTGGCAGGCGCCGTCGCCGTTTTAATGACGAAAAAAAAATAAAAAAACATTCACATTTGCACACATTCGCTGGTCAAAAACGATATATTGATAAGTAATACAACAACACAATTGTTTTTACCATCGGAAAATCGTGCGCCCCCGCGCTGTTTCGTTCTGGAACTTACACAAAGCGACGAGTGATCCTCGTCACCTAGATAACATATATTTCTAAGAAATTTATTCTTTGATTTATGATTGCTGATACACTTAATTTATTAACATTTAGGCTATTCATGTTATGGTATACTCTCCGCTCGTCCTCACATGTATAAAATGTTGTAAAACATGGTTTTACTACAGTAATGTAGTAGTAACTAAAAAAAAAAAAAATTACAGAAGATCACTGTGAAATCTTTATATTTTATCATGCAGAATGTAATTCATGATTCATTCCTAGGCTTCATTTATTTGATCCAAAATACAGCAAAATCAGTAAAATTGTGTAATATTTTTACAATTTTAAATAACGGTTTTCTATTTGAATATATTTTAAAATGTAATTTATTTTTGTGATCAAAGCTGAATTTTCAGCATCATTACTTACATTACAGTGTCACGTGATCCTTCAGAAATGCTTTTCACTGCAACTGTACTTTTCACACTATTTTTATGTATTTTTTCATTGCTGGCTTATTTTAGGGAAAGTGTAGTGAATAAGAGAAATTCAAGAGACCAACATCCCTGGTCCACCACAGTATAAAATTTTTGCCAGATACATGGCTCACAGAAGGTTGCTGTTGTAATTAGGTTTAAAGAAGCCCTTAAAACCCTGTTTATCTATATTATCTAATATTATTATTATTATGGTTTTTATTAATCGTGAATAAATCTAAAGCTTTTGAGACTATTATTTTGTGTTATTGAATTTGTCATGAAGATGTGACAATTTCTTCCTTTTATGCAGGGTTACTAAATAATCTTGATATAAAGAAGGGAGGGGGGTGCCCTTTTTCAGTTTCAGCACATGCCCCTCAAAAGGTCTGTGCACGGCCCTGACCACCATCATCATCGAGCATATCTACATACTACTAGGCTACTCTCATAATAAAAGTAAAAAGAAAAACCGTATGTAATTACTTTATATAATATTTTTTTTTCAAAATGCTGTGTAAATATGTACCCGATTAAGGTGAATTAAAATGCAGCCGTATTAATGAGCAAAATGTTCAGATGTTAAACGCACTATTTACGCGTAGCTGGGAGCAGGTGTAGATTTCTTTCGTACCAACTAACATTTGGAAAATACGAACATTTTAATGAATCTGAAATTTTACGCCAGAACCACTTTACACACGATTTACACAAAAATTCGTTCTGCTCGTGTTTCATGAATGAGACCCATTGTGTTTAGTAGTACTTATTCAAACAACAAGATATTTATTTACCCTTCGCAAAACTTTGTTCAGCTCAGCTGTTGTCTACTGTGCGGCTGCTGTGGAACTTCAGTTGATTCAATGAATATAGAGGGGGCGGAGTTATCAGCTTACTGACAGCTTGAGGATCGAATAAGATTTACACAAGCTCGTTTTAAGAACTTTCATTTGCTAAATATTTGTAAAACAGACAGACAGACGTAAAGGGTGACCAATAGCATTGTTTAAAAAAAAAAAAAAAAAAAAACACCACCAAAAAAAGGGCACTTCGGAGTGTAAGGGCAAAAAGGGCATGTGCTCTGCACATGTTGAGCCCTACCTGTGCACGTGCCTGGCGGTTTATATTCAAGTTCACAGCATGGCTAGCATGAGCATCATCAAGCTCGAGCAGCAGGCATTCAAAGAAACCAATTAACGTTACTACGGCTAAAAAACTGAATAATTAGAAAGTGAATACTGTATAGTTATCGTGTTAAATTTTAAATAATTTAAAACAGGTAAGGTTATATTAGATTTTAACATTTAACATTACCCTAGAACAC
The DNA here is from genome assembly GCF_003368295.1 of Carassius auratus. NCBI lineage: Eukaryota > Metazoa > Chordata > Actinopteri > Cypriniformes > Cyprinidae > Carassius > Carassius auratus. Next base: position 38,546 of record NW_020529060.1, read on the forward strand.
CTCTGAGACTGCTTTTGAGCTAATTAACGAAACAGCATTTATTTATTAAATTGAATGAGAAAACCTACAAAAATACAAAGCACTACTCCTCTTTGATGGCATTTAACGTTATATCAGTTAAAATCTATGAATAAAAGTAGATTTATAGCGCTTACCTTTCCTCCGTGTCCGTCCGCTGGAAGTTGACCGTTACAAAATGACGGGCACGCACACGCGCACTTCATTTAGAAACCCTTACGAAAATTAACCATGGTTTTACTACAAATAAAACAAAAAAAACATGGTTACTGTAGTTAAACCATGGTAACCACAAATTAACCATGGTTTTGCTATATTTACCATAGTTTAACCATGGTATTTGTAGTAAATCTGTGGTTTTACAAATGGCAGTCAATACGCCAAAAAACCATGGGTTACTACAGTTTTACTATAATAAAACCATGTTTATTTTTCGTAAGGGAAGTGACGTGCGCTGCTAGTTTAAGGTTTAAATGTTCATTTGTCCTTTACTCTCTTTCATTAACGAACATTATCACCATTTGCTAAGTAAATTATTTATTTATTTTTGTTCTTAAACTGGTGGCAAATATATATATATAATTCATGCCATCTTTTAACATACTTGATGATCTTTTGAGGACGTGCCCACGGCCTTTCTGTGAAGTTAGCCAAGATTCCAAAACTTTGAACTTTACCACGACGTCCTCACAACGTTCTGTGTTTGCTGGGGAGTTCGGAGCGGGATTGCAAATCATTTTAATCAGTTCGGGAGTTCGTAGCGGGTTCGCAAAACATTTGAGTCAGTTCGGGAGTCCTAAGCGGGTTCGCGAATCATTTGACTCAGTTTGGGGATTGCAAATCACTTGAATCAGTTCGGGAGTTTGTAGCGGGTTCGCGAATCATTTGAGTCAGTTCGGGAGTTCAAAGCGGGTTCGCGAATCATTTGAGTGAGTTTGGGTATCGCGAATCATTTGAATCAGTTTGGGAGTTCATAGCGGGTTCGCGAATCATTTGAGTCAGTTCGGGAGTTCAAAACGGGTTCGTGAATCATTTGAGTCAGTTTGGGGATCGCAAATCATTTGAATCAGTTCGGGAGTTCGTAGCGGGATCGTGAATCATTTGAGTCAGTTCGGGAGTTCGTAGCGGGTTTGCGAAACATTTGAGTCAGTTTGGGGATCGCGAATCATTTGAATCCATTCTGGAGTTCATAGCGGGTTCGCAAATCATTTGAGTCAGTTCGGGAGTTCGGAGCGGGTTCGCGAATCATTTGAGTCATCATAGCTGCCCAGCCAACATTTCCATGTGGGCCCCATGTGGGTTTTGGCTGTCAGTTGGGCCCTGCATGGGCAGTGGCAGAGATGCTCACAAGTCTCTGAGCTAGAGTCCAAGTCAAGTCTCAAGTCTCTGAGCTAGAGTCCAAGTCAAGTCTCAAGTCTCTGAGCTAGAGTCCAAGTCAAGTCTCAAGTCTCTGAGCTAGAGTCCAAGTCAAGTCTCAAGTCTCTTTATTATATTAAGTCTCTGGTTATAATAAATGTTGCATCACGTACAGCGACCCATCCAAGCTGCTTAGAACACTGCATAGCTATATATAAGGGATTCAAAGCATGTAATATGTTATTATGACAACTCTATTTATTAGCATACAATATCAACTTTGATTTTGGTATATAATCAGTGTAAACAGGCTATTGCAACAAGACAAAAACACCAAGAATGCTTTACTTTTAAGTTAATATCTGTATTTTGCATTTATGGATTCAGTAATGGCCTTCTGTCTGTCCTGGCTGTATAGCTGCACACCTCTTGTCTGGCTTAAGAATGAACAAAGCTACGCTGACTTATGTTATTCATACAATACCTACTCACAAATAAACATCAAAAACAAAGCCGGCTGCAATGAATTTCTGTGCAAAACAGCTTTTACTACAAACACTTCAACACAAGAACATTGTTATCACACAAGAAAATTTTGATAGACAACCAAAAGTATTTAAAGTAGATAAAATTAGAATAAATAAAATGGAAATGTCTACATACTATTACTACTGTAAACTTTGCAAATAGGACATCAGCCCCTTCAAGTCAATGAACAATAACAAAGTGGGCTGCAATGAATATCTGTGCAAAACGTCATGGCTCCGCTCCTACCCAATGACAGAGGCACGCAGGTTTTTTTCCACTGGAGTACTCACGTGAAGGATGCGTGCACAACTAATAACTAATATCATCACGCTATAAAGGGTTGGCCTGCGCTGGGTGCGCCCCTCCCCCTATAACTGTTCTGTCTCGCGGAGGGGCTCATTTGTGTGCATCTGTATGAAACACGCGCTCTGAAACACGCATAGGAAAAAAGAGCGACAGAAAGAACGGCTCCCCTCCAGCCGTGACTCGGCTCCCATCGTTCATGTTTATGAGCCGTTCAAAAGAATCGGTTCGTTCGCGAACGTCACAACTCTAACAGCGAGCTCATCTGACGTTTACTAAAAATTAACATTGTTCACGAGTCCCGGAGCTCGAGTCCGAGTCGAGTCTGAAGTCTTTCGAGGACGAGTCTCAAGTCGAGTCTGAAGTCACTGTTTGTGCGACTTAAGTCGCACTCGAGTCCGAGTCTCAAACTCGAGTCCCCATCTCTGGGCAGTGGCGGCTCCAGACAATTTTGATTGGGGGGCAATGGGGGGTCCTGGTCATATCAAGGGGGGTCTCATGAAAACCAACAAAAAATACAGTGGACACGGCTAATAACTGCATATTACTGCTACTAAACAACAAAAACAACACAGCATATCAACTACTTTGTTTTAAATTAATTAATCAATTACAGTTTGCAAACAATATGCTCAAACTTTAAAGGGTTGGCGCTTTAAATTCGGTTCACCAATACGCATGAATCCACAAATGACTTAAGCGGTTAACTTTTTTAGCGTGGCTGACACTCCCTCTGAACAGGGCCGTGCAGACACCTTTGGAGGGGCAGGTCCTCAAAGTATAAAAGTAGCACATGGAACAAGGCTTTAAATGGCGCTGCTCAAAATGTCAATACAGCAATATATTTTACAAATGCTTTATTGTTTTTTTGTTTTTTCAAAACTGCATCAGAGAAGACAATTTTAAGTTTAAAATAATAATGGCTCTGGGATTAGAAACTGAAATGTCTTAAATTGTCCCAACCTGATGGCTTTTTCTTCTCTGTTCTACAGAATAATTAAGAACAGCGGTTATAGTAAAAACTATAGAAAACACTTGTGCCTCTACATTTTCCTCTTTCTCGCCATTCTCTGTCTCCTGACTTACTGTTCCCTGCTCTCTTTCTGTCATTTGTGCCTCTACATTTCCCTCTTTTTCTTCCTCTATCTCCATCTCCTCATCTGATCTATTACTTTCCACTCTCTGTCCATCTAGGAACAAGGCTCAATTTAATATTTCAGCATTAATCTATTATTTTAACCATCACTACTCTTGCACCTAATCAATAAGTCCACCTTAAATATTGATTCAAAATATAAAAAAAATGATACACTGGAATATAGTGATTCATATTTTTATTACTGTTGTAGTTGCAATGTAAACAAATGACAGGCTACATTTGTTATTCATATCCTTCACACTGCACTTTGATGTCAGATATATTATGCTTTTTTTTTTTACATTGATATTTTTACATTTATTTCCAGAGAGATATAATTGAGTTTACAGGCTAAAGTGGTCTTGCTGTGGTAAACACTGTTGCTATTGTAGAAAAAATATATATTTGCGTCACATTTAAAATATAATTATATTTTAATTCATTTCTGAATTGTTTTTATTTTTATAATGATAATTCAGAGAATGAGAAAATCTGAATAAGCCTTACCAGTGTTGTGATAATTATTTTTAAGGCACTCTATGTTTTAAAAAATAAATAAGTACTGTAATATAATAATAGTTTAGTCAAATAACATAAAAAGACCAGACCCTTCGATGCCTGTGAAACTTTTCTCCCTCAAACAGCACGCTAGTGTTACTTCTACACTACAGGCTACACACAGCAATATAAACAACATATCTGCATGTTCTCACATCACATCGTTCTTGTAAAATAATAATAAGTAAATAAACATCAAAATCACTTCGCTGAGAATGAAACACCACTTACCAGCTGCCACGGTGTTGAATATATCCTTTAGCAATTAAAAACTGCACGTGAGGAATCCTCCCGGTCGGATGAGGTCATGAGAACATCATGTTGGTCATTTTTTTAAGGCTAAATTATTATTAATAAATTGTACTAATATTATGATTGGGCGTGGGCATGCATCCACAAAAGGGAATGTTATTACAATAAGGAAATTTTGCTTTGACAAAAGGGCACTTAAGGGGCAAAGGAGCAGGTGCTCAAGTGAACCGGTTCTTTCGGACAATTCGATCAAATAAAACCAGTTGGAAAAAAAAAAACTGTTCACCGTTTCTTTTGCGCTCGATGCAATGTCATTAGCGATGACCGCCCTTCATTCAAGCCTTGGTTTACCCGCGCTCATTACACTAGCACAGAATCAGTTCAGAATCAATCATCAAAAGAATCAGTTCGGTTCAGACGAGCTGTGTGTCAGTCTGCTTCACACTGAATCACACATGCGCAGTATCATCAGCTCCTCGGTTCTTGAATCAGATGTGTCCGACAGAAACGGTTCTCGTTCAGTGTACGTATAAATGTCCAAATAATTATTATTTATTATTATTCTGCGTAGTTTGAAGATATTTTTTTTTATATTTATCCCGGATATATATATATATATATATATATATATATATATATATAAATATATATAGTCAGGAAGAGGGTGGGGGGTCAAATGGGGGGTCAAGGCGTTTTTTGGCAGGGTCTTGAGACCCCCCAGGACCCCCACTGGCGCCGCCGGTGTGCATGGGCAACCCAAATGGGACCCGTACATTTTTTTCCATCGGCACCACTTGGGCCCCGTGTGTGTTAACCCATAGGGGCCCATGATGGTTCCATAGTGGGCTCCAAGTGGGCTCTAATAATTGGGGCCAATGTGGGCCACATACAAAACCATTATGGGGCCCATCTGGGTGATTACACTAGATCCACAAATGGCCCTTATATGGGGTTTTAGTGGGACCACAGTGGGTCAGAACTGGGCCCCATTTATATTTCTTTATTAATTCCTCTGGATAAAGTTAATGTGCTAATATGCAATAAAACTCTAATTTAAAATATTTACCTAAAAAATTGGTGCTTAATACATTTTAAATTACATGTTAAAATATTTCAAATTTGAAGAAAATGACTTCAACTCAGAATCTCTAAATCACATTTTTTATTAGGTAAAACAAAATAAAACAAAACGGGATAAAAACTGGATAAAAATACTGTAACACTTTCTATGAAGCCCATATTTATAATACATTATAAGGGTACTCTTAAGGCATTGTAATGAATGCATAATGCATTATAAAAAAAAATTATATGTTATATCAACTCATGAATAATCATAACACTTATAATACATCATAATACAATGCATAATATAATTCATCATGGTCATAAGTTTAAGAGTATGATTATTTATAACACACAATGAACACCATATTAAATCTACTTAATTTACAGTATAATGGACTGTATCAAATCTTGACATTGTTTAAGATCTGCACAGTATCTTATTACAGCTTGTGAGTGGTTAGATGTTGAGTGTTACTTGAGTGTTTCCTTTGAAGCTAATGTTAATTGATGTGAGCTTAATACTCTTAACTGGAAAAAAATTCAATCTTTTATATGGTTACATTTTATTTTGATGGTCCTCTTAAACAATCTATTATAAGCAACTTTGCCACTACATCCCAACTAACTCTCATTAGAGTATCAGTAGCTCAAGAATGGTAGAATCTAGTTTGGTAGAATAAGCTGACGTACTTGCAAAGACACCTATGTCAGTTTATCTGTTGGTTGACCATCAAAATAAAGTGTTAGCATATATTTACAGTAGCAGACATAGTAATACTCCAATGACCGCTAGTTGATATAGTTGCAGAGTTACCCAACAGCTGTCTAAGGGGTACCATCAAAATAATCAAACTGATATTACAATAAAAATAGAAGCAAATGTGTCATATTACTAATTCATCTGATCTGATATCTGATCTTATGGCTGTTTGAGTGAAAACTTTTATTATTATTATTATTATTATTATTACTACTACTACTTATAAGTGGTCTTTCAACGCTTTAAGTAGCATCAGAAAAATGGCAAGATATGAGACGTATAATACACTATAACTATGAGAAATATAATCCATTGTAGAAGTGGATGCAACGTGTTCATTGTGTTATAAATAATTACCCTTAAAAGCTATAACCACAAATAAGTAAATATATTAAACCTATTCTTATGAATATTCATGAGATGATCCAACATTTTCAATTCGCCAAGTTGAATTGAAACAAGTTGTATTATAATGCAATCCTTATAATGCTTTAAGAATACCCTTATAATATGGGCTTCATAGAAAGTGTTAATAGAAAATACTTGAACAGAACAGGATGAAATGGTATTATTCCTGGACCTGTGCAGACTTCTCAGCTTCATACCTAAAAAAAAAACAGTAAAAAAAGAAAAACAGAAAAGGCAATTATTTTAAAATACTACTAAAACATTTACAAAAGCATTAAAAAGCATGCGTGGTTATAATTAAGTTGTGCCAGTACTTCATATTTTTGCCCAAGTTATACTACTAAAGTTAATATGAACAAGTTAAAAGTGACACTATTCAGTTTAGAAATGTAATTTTAAAAGTACTATTATTTTATTATTTAATAACAACTTATTGCTTCACACCAACAGCTTTATTCATGATTCATCTTTTATTTTTCAGAGCTGAACGTTAACAACACAGAATCACCAGAATATTAACCATATTTCATCAATGAACATACATATAGCCTACAAGAGTAAAAACATAGATAACACATTGTGCCAGTGGAAAATAAATGGTGTAAATATAAAAATAACAGTTTGAAGAGTTCATGTACTTAATTAGTAAGACTATACAACAATATTGAGAGAACACATATCATCTCAAAACATATAAAATGGTCTTCTTTATGGTCAGCTGGTCAGTCAGCTCCACTGCGGGAGGGAAATGATAGAAACATTCTAGAGCATTGAAACTTGTTTTAAGCCTCTGCCCAATGAATGTATAAATAAAACATCCTACGTTTGCTAAGTAAACTGACAACAAATTTTTTTTTTATACAACGTTAACGTTAACCCTTCAGCTACGACAGTTCAATCCCGACTGACTGACAAATACTTCCTATTTGTTGTTGGCATCCGTACTGCGTTTGAGCTCCTTCACTATATTCTTTTTATCGACTGTTTTTATCTTAAAAATCAATTTTATACACCATCGTTTCCGTTTATATAACCTGTGAATATATCCAATATTTTATTCTACAACAAAAACAAACAGAGTGCCTCGCTATCACAAGTTTCATTTTGATCTCCCGGGTCCGCTAATAGCTTATAGCCCATTAGCATCAGTGGCGTGGTTGCTGCTAACTGCGCTTATATTGCTAATAAGGCAAGGCAAGGCTAGTTTATTTATATAGCATATTTCGTACACAATGGTAATTCAAAGTGCTTTACATAAAAGAAAGTAAAATAATCATAAAGAAAAATAATAACAAAAATAAAACAAGCAATTTTAAAACTTTTAAAATGATTAAAACATTTAAAAACAGTTAGAAAATGATTTTACATAAAAAATAAATAAATAAAATAAAACAGTGAAAATATAGCGCCAACAGTTCGGATATTGCACAGTGCTCATTCAATAAATGCACAGCTAAACAGATGAGTTTTGAGTCTATATTTAAATGTGACTAGTGTTTTAGCACATCTGATCTCTTCTGGAAGCTGATTCCAACTGCAGGCAGCATAGTAACTAAAGGAGGACTCCTCTTGTTTTGTGTGAACCCTTGGTATTTCTAACTGACTCGATCCTAGTGATCTGAGTGCTCTGTTAGGTTTATATTCAGTGAACATATGTGCAATATATTTCAGTCCTAGGTCATTTAGTGACTTATATACGAGTAAAAGTACTTTAAAATCAATCCTAAATGTAACTGGAAGCCAGTATAAGGACCTGAGGACTGGTGTGATATGCTCAGATTTTCTGGTTCTAGTCAGAATCCTGGCAGCAGTGTTCTGGATGAGCTGCAGCTGTCTAATGGTCTTTTTGGGAAGAACGGTGAGGAGCCCATTACAATAGTCCACCCTGCTGGTGATAAAGGCATGAACAAGTTTCTCCAAGTCTTGGCTGGAAACAAAACATCTAAATCTTGCAATGTTTTTAAATGATAGTATGCTGATTTAGTTACTGCTTTGACATGACTACTGAAACTAAGGTCTCTCTCCAGAATCACACCAAGATTCCTGACTTGATTTTTAGTTGTTTGACCCCTAGAGTCACCGTATGCATTCACCTTGAACACTTCATCTTTGTTTCCAAATGCAATGACTTCAGTTTTTTCCTTATTTAACTGAAGATAGTTCTGGCACATCCAACTATTAATTTCATCAATGCATTGGCAGAGGGAGTCAATGGGGCTGTAGTCATTTGGAGATGAGGCTAGGTAAATCTGGTTATCATCAGCATAGCTGTGGTAGGCAATTTGGTTCTTTCTCATTATTTGACTGATACTCTATTCACACACATTACCACTGCTGTACTCACTGTTACTTGCTTTAATGGCGGATGAATGTCTACCTCTGATTGCAGGCAAGGACACGTTCGAGGCCGTGGGGAAGCAGATTCGCGACCTGGAAGAGAGGCAGGTCCAGCTGAGAGAGCGGAGAGCCGCGCTGGAATCATCCCGGGCTGACGCTCACAAGTCCGGGGTAAGTATACAGCGTGCTGTTAACAGTCCCACCACGTCTACTCCATCGTCCGACACGTAAGTGCTACGTTAGCCGAAGGTAGAGTGCACACTCATTGTTTGCCTGGTGCTCGTGTTCTCGATGTTTCTGCGCAGATACCCGCGATCCTGAAGGCCGACGAGAGCCCCAGAGTGGTCGTGCTTCACGCCGGGGTTAACGACACCACGCTGCGGCAGACGGAGACGCTGAAGAGGGACTTCAGGAGCCTGATCGAGACGGTTCGCAGCACGACGCCCGCGGCGACGATCGTCGTGTCAGGACCACTGCCCACGTATCGACGAGGACACGAAAGGTTCAGTAGACTTTTTGCTTTATATGAATGGTTGTTGTCATGGTGTAAAGAACAGAAACTGCTATTTGTTAATAACTGGAATCTTTTCTGGGAGCGTCCTAGACTGTTTCACGCTGATGGATTACACCCCAGCAGAATCGGAGCGGAGCTTCTCTCTGACAACATCTCCAGGACACTTCGCTCAATGTGACTAGTAAGACAATTCTCAAATAACCATTATGATGAGTTTTGTTCTAACCGCTTAAATGATAAAAGTACTTGCGCTGTGAAAACTATTAAGACTGTGTCTGTTCCCTGAATAGTGAGGTCAAAATATAAATATAATGTAGGATCTAAAAAAAATCTTATCGTAATTTAACAAAGAAAAATGTAAAGTAAATGAACAAAAACAATTTTTAAAGTTTGGGCTCATAAATATTAGATCACTCACACCAAAAGCAGTTATTGTAAATGAAATGATCACAGATAATAGTTTTGATTTACTCTGCTTGACTGAAACCTGGCTAAAACCAAATGATTATTTTGGTCTAAATGAGTCTACTCCACCAAACTACTGTTATAAGCATGAGCCCCGTCAGACTGGTCAACAATATATAGTGATATTCTCAATGTTACCCAGAAAACAGGATACAGGTTTAACTCATTCGAAATACTTCTGCTAAATGTTACACTGTCAGACATGCAAAAGAAATCTAATGTATCTCTTGCTCTGGCTACTGTGTATAGACCACCAGGGCCGTATACAGAATTCCTAAAATAATTTGCAGATTTACTTTCAGACCTTCTAGTTACAGTTGATAAGACGCTAATCATGGGAGATTTTAATATTCACGTTGATAATACAAATGATACATTAGGACTTGCGTTTACTGACCTAATAAACTCTATTGGAGTCAAGCAAAATGTCACCTGGGCCCACTCATCATTTTAATCATACACTAGATTTAATCATATCTCATGGAATCGATCTTACTGCTATAGATATTGTACGTCAAAGTGATGATATTACAGACCATTTCTTTGTATCGTGCATGCTGCGTATAACTGATATTAACTATATGTCTCAGCGTTACCGTCTGGGCAGAACTATTGTTCCAGCCACCAAAGAAAGATTCGCAAATAACCTGCCTGATCTATCTCAACTGCTATTTGTACCCAAAAATACACATGAATTAGACGAAATTACTGACAACATGGGCACTATTCTCTCTAATACATTAGAAGCCGTTGACCCCATCAAATTGAAAAAGGTTAGAGAAAAACGTACTGTACCATGGTATAACATTAATACTCACTCTCTCAAGAAAGTAACTCGTAGTCTTGAACGCAAATGGAGAAAAATTAACTTAGAAGTTTTTAGAATTGCATGGAAAAACAGTATGTCCAGCTATAGACAGGCTCTAAAAACTGCTAGGGCAGAGCATATACACAAACTCATTGAAAATAACCAAAACAATCCAAGGTTTTTATTTAGCACAGTGGCTAAATTAACAAATTACCAGACGCCACCTGATTCAAATATTCCACCAACGTTAAATAGTAATGACTTTATGAATTTCTTCACTGATAAAATAGATAACATTAGAAATACAATAGCGAATGTAGATTCTACAGCGCCTAACACTTCAGTTTCATTCATCGCACCCAAAGATAAACTGCAGTGCTTTACAAATATAGGACAGGAGGAGCTAAATAAACTTATCACTGTATCTAAACCAACAACATGTTTATTAGATCCTGTACCCACTAAATTACTGAAAGAGCTGTTACCTGTAGCCGAAGAACCGCTTCTCAATATCATAAACTCGTCGTTATCTTTAGGTCACGTCCCAAAACCATTCAAGCCGGCGGCTATCAAGCCTCTTATTAAGAAACCAAAACTAGATCCTAGTGTACTGGCAAATTATAGGCCTATTTCAAATCTTCCATTTATGTCTAAAATTTTAGAAAAAGTTGTGTCTGCTCAATTGAGCATCTTCCTGCACAAAAATGTTCTGTATGAAGAATTACAAATGACCTGCTTCTTGCGTCAGATCAAGGCTGCATCTCATTTCTAGTCTTACTTGATCTTAGTGCTGCATTCGACACCATAGATCATGACATACTCATAGATCGATTACAAAACTATACAGGTATTCAAGGGCAGGCTCTAAGATGGTTTAGATCCTACCTGTCCGATTGCTACCATTTTGTTTATTTAAATGGGGTGTCATCTCATTTATCATCAGTAAAATATGGAGTGCCACAAGGATCCGTCCTAGGTCCCCTTCTATTTTCAATATACATGTTGCCCCTTGGTAATATTATTAGAAAATATGGAATTAGCTTCCACTGTTATGCTGATGATACTCAGCTATATATCTCAACGAGACCAGATGAAACTTCTCCATTATCTAAGCTAACAGAGTGTGTTAAAAATGTAAAAGATTGGATGACATATGATTTTCTCCAATTAAATTCGGATTAGACAGAAATATTAATTATTGGACCAAAAAACACTACACAGTGACTCTGCCATTTCTGTATTTTCAAATATTTTTTTAAAATATGTACATCCAATTATATAACAGCAGCAGTAATTCAGCTAATATAAAGTTAAATATAATTATCTTACCTTGATAGTTTAGAGAGTTTGTCCATTGACACGCAGACGCTGACCGTGTTGAAGTGGAGAGTAGCAACCATTTTGTTTTTGTTTTTTTTGAATGAGAAGGGGCGAGAAGACATGGACGCCAATCATTGCATTACTCAATGACCGCATAACACAAGTGCTTTTAAATTATAAGAAAAACCCTTTGAGATACTTATAAATAAAATAAAAAAGGATTATTCATAAAATAAATAATCTTGTATTGTTACATTATGATATAACCCTAAATGATATAAAACATGAAATACATACAATTAAATCAATTTAATTGTAAGGATTATGTAGCTACCCATAACTGCATAAAAATAAATAATCTGCAAAAAAAAATATATATATATATATATATAACTATAAATATATCCTAATATAGCCCAAATGTGGCCCATCTGGGACCCACAAATAAACAATACACTGTAAAAAATTGTTCTGTGAAATAACAGTAATTTACTGGCAGCAGGGTGCCAGTAAAGTACTGTTAATTTACAACTTTTTCGACGTCAAACGAAACAGTAAAACATCATCATCTGAATCTCTGTAATTCTCAATAAGATCTTTTGATCTCTGGTCTCTGTCAGTCTGGTTAGTTATGAGTGACGTTGGTAAAGCTGTTTGTTGATTGTTAAAATCTTCCGTTGATTTCATCTAAAGCTGTGGCTGAAGTCAGTTGTAGTTCCTGTGTTTGTCTTGTTTCTTTTTTTTTGCAGTGATTCTGCTCGTTAACAGCAGCTGTTCATCACTGTCTGAATTTACTCATTAGTTTTCATTCTCTCTGTCAGGTGGACTATATCAGTAAACTCATGTAGGGAATAGCGAATGAGGGTGTAGGGTGTGATTTGAAACAAAGCCGCTGAGTGTCGACTTTGAACGTTGTTAATTAACGATATATAACAGCAGGCTACGTTCTCAAAAATTATGAATATTACCCAGAATGCACTGTTTTAATGAAAAACAGTATGTTACTGTTGAAATTTGGCCGTTTTTTTTATAGCGATTTCTAACAGTGTGGGCAGCCTAACTGGGGCCCATAACTGTATCCAAGCTGGGGCTCACATTCAGCCCATCAAAGTCAGGGCCGTATTAAGACAGTGTGGTGGGCACTATACCTCAAAAGAGAAGCATAGAGCGCCCTCTCTGCTGCAATGGTAAACAGGGAGTGCAGTCAATCGCTTCAGTGTCATTGTCGTCCTGAGCTCATTCTTCACTCGTTTAAAAAAAAGAACTTTCGATCCCTGGAACATTTTAAATTGTAGCTAAACGTCTAGCGTCCTTGTCTTTCTTTAACTTTCTTTTTGCAAAACCTCTCAAATGACGTCTGTCCATTATGATTCATTTTCTGTAGACGTTAAAAAAATTACACACGTGCACATACTTGTTGTGTACCAACTCAACTCTGACAGATTGGGGAAGGAAGGGGGGGCGGGGACTGACAGTGGTCATGTAATCTTTATTTATTTATCATTTATTATTATTGTTGTTAAGTTAGTGTTCATAAATGACTTATGTATGGTATTTCAAGAATTTCAAGTTAATAATAAAACAATTTACGAAAGTTATTTTTAAAGCTTGTGTCATGTGGTACCCCCCTAGTTGTTGTGAATGGTTGGTGCCCCTGGACACTGGCCCAAGTGCCTTTATGGATAATCCGGCTCTGATCAAAGTGCCCACTCTGAGCCCATGCCCAGTTGACACCTACATAGATAAATCTAGAGCTGTAGTCAAGTCAAGCTTTGTCAAGTCCAAGTCAAGTCCAAGTCCAGGACTAGTCGAGACCGAGTCAAGACCGAGTCCAAAGAGGTTCAAGTCCAAAAGTTTCGAGTCCAAGTCAAGACCGAGTCCAAATGAGAGAAAAAAGGGTCCTCTTCAAGACCACATACTTAACTACTGATAATGTATGTGATGCGAGAGACAGCATATCTCCTATTCTAAGAAAATAATTTTAGATTATTATTTGTAATGATCAAAAAGCATGTGCAAAAGTATCAACTCTGTAGGACAGGGGTCTCCAAACTAGATCCTGGATGGCCAGTGTCCTGAAAAGTTTAGCTCCAACTGGCCTTAAAACACCTGGAAGATTAGTGTGTCTAGTAAGAGCTTGATTAGCTGGTTCAAGTGTGTATAATTAGGGTTAAAGCTCCCGGGCCCTATGCATAGGCAGTCCTGATGGGCCCCCATGCCTCCCACCCATGAAAATATCCAGGTACAATAAAATATATTTCAGATTCATACTTTTCAAGGGCCCTTTCTTCCATTGGGGCCCTGGTAATGAGTACTGGCTTTACCCCCAGTCCGACCCTGGGAGCTAAACTATAAAGGACACTGGCCCTCTAGAACAGAGTTTGAAGCTGTAAGGTCAAATAATTTTTATGTACTTTATTTTCATTTTATTTACTTAATAATGCTGCTTTTGCTGACATTATGTCCGTGGTCAAAAATGTATATGACTGATGCCTTGGCACAGGGCACAGACACACACAATGCTCATGATATGACAAATGCGCCCAGCAAAGCTAGAAGGGATACGTTTGGCTCTCTGGGCATGCGAACATAAATACAGCGAAATTTTTGTCATACTGTACTAGTGCTTGCATAGACTACTCGGCGCTGTCGGAAACAATCAACTACTCCAGCATGCACTAACCATAAAGGGGCGGTCACACTGCACTTTTCGTTTCCATTGACTTCCATTCATTCGCATGCGAATGCGTCAGACCGGAAACGCAGGCTAATGCGAAAAATTTGCATTTCGCTGCGTTCGGAAGTTCAAGTTTGGTGAACTCTGACCTGCGAATTCGCATCACGTGAAGTCGTGTGACCAGTAGAAGATCGATACGTCACTGCGTGACCTCTCTGTACAGAAATTTAAAAAATGTTTTAGCCATAGCGCAGCATCCTATTTTATATAATACATATTTAAAAGATAATAAAAAAAGAAGCTGCATGGTTCGCAGTGTCAATGGAAACAGGAACAGATGGTACATTTGAATGAGGACACGTTCTATTTTTTTTTTTTTTTTTTATTGTTTAGTGTGTATATATTTATAGAGAGAGAGATAAAGAGAGTGCAATATAATAAGACGCTTTCGACGCCGTCGCAAAAGACACAGTACAAGCACAGATTAATCCATGTTGCGATAATTGAGGGGAAACCGTTATATCTTGCTCTTGCCCATATTCACAGCAGCGTCTGTAATAATTTCGAACGTAGTGTGACCGCCCCTTAATGCATACAAAGTGTTTGCAACTACGATGTGAATTTTAGAATTACAATATTGCGTGGAGCTGTTACTATATGACCTTATCTATGTTGCATGTAAAAATAAAATATGTAATGTAATAATTAGGGTTGTGCCTGAAGCCGAATACCTTATTCGGAATGGCACGGATAATGGCTTAAAAAACGAATAACGCACAAGGAATAATTCTGCCTGAATACTCTGCTGAAGCTGACACAGTCTGGTGTTTGCTAGATAACAGGTGAGCCAGGGGATCAGCGCCAGAAGTGAATGAATGTAAACTTTATGAGTGAAAAGAGTGCAAATCAAACACCGCATTGTTGTCGCCTCTCTGTGCATCTCTCAGAAATCAGATCGTTGCAAGAGTAATTTTACCTATAATAATACATCATGCACGTTATAGTATTTGTATATATTTAAAAGGCAATGATTCAATGGAATAAGCACAGCGCGCTCACCAATCAAACCGCAGCATTGAGCATCTCAGTCTAAAAAAACAAATCAGTTCTCTCTCAAGAGCAGGCTAATAATCAGCTTAGATACGCATACATTGTCTACTTTTCCTACATGTTTGCATCTTTACCTTTTGCTGGTTTGCGCGGCACACACACATCTGTTTAGTGAAGTTCATTAACATTAAGACTCGCATAAAGTGTTCTGCGTAATGAAAATGTGTGCATTGAATGGATTCAGTCGTGTTCAAATGATCACTAAACGTTTGTCATGACATCTCTCTGCTTGCATGATAAATATTATTTTTGAAATTAATAATTATTTTAGTTTAACACGACATACTTGTTCACGAAAAAATATATAAAAAGTCATAACGGTCTTATCAAGTAACTCAAGCATTTTTTTTATAAAATAAATCGACTAGTAGAAATCAGTAGTCTTGCAACCCCTATACTGTACAACAATAATTAGTATTTCATTATTGTAAAGGGTACGTTTAAGGCTATCTAGGTGTAGACGTAAATAAAACACAATCTAACAGGTAACGTTAGAAAATTAAATTAGAAACATCTAAACTTTTCAGGTCGCAGCAAGTGCACCGCTGGTCATGCACATCCTTTTGTTGATACACCAAAGATGATCTGCAAGACTGATAAAGAAAGATAAATTAACTTAGGTTCATGCACGCACATTTACAACTCTTTGAAATAGCGGCAGAGAAAACGAAACCGAAAGTAAACTGGAACCGCTCTGACAGACTCTGCACGTGCACAACTACGTCACGCGCACATTGACAAGACTACCCTTACAAACAAAGAAGGAATTTATTAGTTAATGTGAGTGGGAACCATTAATTATTGCTGTCTTTATAGGAGAAGATGCCAGACTTTTGTGCAGTCTACAGATTCTCCAATCGCCGTCGTCTCAAAACGAGAGCCCGTGGATCACCTTTCACCTGTAAGATATGACAATATTAGGATTATATTTGGGATAATGGTTAGTTACTCAGTGGATGTGTGTACAATACAGGTTCTGTTACACAGGAACAGCGAGGCTATGACATAATAGTATTACAAGATTGTGGTTGACCCAAAGATTTCACAAGTTTGTTTCCACAATCACAGAATGATTCTTTTCTTCTGGAGCGAGGACTTTGACAGAACGGGGCACAATGTGCCAAACAACTTTCCAGCTCTTCTTCAAAGGGTCTGTGTATCATCGACCAACAATAATTCAAGGTGTAGGCTACAAGATTGATATATCAATATGTGATTAAATGTCACTTTAGTTTTTTTTCTTCTTTTTTTCTGCACCATATTGCTAAAATGTCTAACCTTACCTTCCAGAGCAACAACATGTGACAGAAGCTCAATAAAACCATCCTTTTCAAAGAGCATTAGCCCTTTTTATCTCTGTCCTTCACAGTAGTGTAGTTCTCTCTACAGGGAGGGGATTTCAACATGCAGCATTTCTTTATGTATATCTGTAAAGGGGAATCTTGTACCTATTTTTATTTGCAAATAAATATAACTTTTATAATAGTTTATAAATAGAGACTTTTGTGTAATTCTTCTATATTTTGTGTATTCATTCTATATCAGAACTCCTGAAATATATAATAGTCTACAAGAAACTCCAGAGTGTTTTCTTTCATTGGAGACCAGGATTCTTCTTCTACACCAAGAGTTTGTCACACAGTAAGTATTTTATTGTCACTGTGCATTTTAGGGAACCAAAAGTCTTATGGGGAGTTTCCATAGGGCATTTTACAAAACACATGAGCATATCTTGGCAAATAAATGGTCTAAAGCACTTCTATTTCTCTATTGATCTTCTTTTGAACACAGCTTCACACGAGCTGGTGCTTGGGCTCAGTTGTGTTTCTAAAGTCATATCAAGAGACCTAGAGGCTGAAATGTGTTCAGTTGAGATGCTTGTTGTCCGGCAGAAAGAAAAAACAATATTCTAGCCTCTATAACTCTGTGCCAGTACTTCACACAATTATTCTGATTGTTTCATAAGAAACTACAGGGTCTCAGCTTTCTAAAGAGATCAGGCATTGGATGGTACACAAAAATATCTGGGAACAGTGATCTCTGAAGTAGACACAGTGCAATGTAGAGGAGAAAAGCCTAGTAAATGGCCCAAGCCTGAAGAAGTTCAGATAAACGTAATAATTCAGATTATTTTATTATAATAGTAATATTTGTATTATAAAAGTATATATATATATATATATCTCATGTTGCCATTCTGTACACTGAGTTTTAGTAGTCTATATATTAATTTAACATAAATACCTCGTGCGTGTGTATATTCATTGCACCAATCTGTATTATTTTCATATGGAAGTCCAGGGTTATAATTATAAGTATTCAGTGTCATAAGTACATCTCTGACATTTATAACAAACCAAAGAGTTTGAAAATCGGTAGATAATTTAGTAAGTTAGCCTTTATTATTTAAATCTATGGTTTTGTATCTCTGACTCGTTATACTGTTTGCTGAATTATTTTGTGTTTTCTGAATTGTAATCTGTTTTCACTTTACGGTCGCTCTAGATTTGTCCCAAATGTGATTTCTAGTGAGTTCTGCTGGAAACATGAGACACTGGAGACAGATGATCATCAAAACTGTGTAAATGCAATGTGAACTCGGTCCAAACATGAATAATGACAGCTTTTTAGAAAACATTTACAGCTGTTTTCATGAATGTGTCATTTATGAACTCTAATCTACAAATAATGAAACAACATTAAATATAATTGTCTGTATAATTTGTGTTCTATTATTATTATGTAGTGCTTTTGGTGTTTTTATTGTGAGCTAGGCAAATTGAACACAACAAACTTTTACTTTTTTATTATTCACACATATTAAATTCATTAAAAGTGAAGCTACAAAACTAACCCCAGATCAGTTAAAAGCATATCAGACACTAACAGCTTTAAATTCCAGCTGCGCAGATGGGAACGCTTTCACACTGCTTTTCTGTGACATTAGTGAAGTAATTTACTCTATTTACTGTCATGAAGTTTAATGAGAAACCACAGGACACAAATGGATAAAGACTGAGAGTCAGTGTTCAATGTTCAGAAATGTCTCGTCTATTTTTCTGGTGTTCTGTGGAGGGAAGTGTTGTGTTCATCTCTTTGTGTTTCTTCATCTGTTTGCTCTCATTGTTTTGAACTCTGCTCTGTGTTGATCAGATCCGGCCCAAACTCCAAAATCATTGTCAAACTCCAAAATGAGTTTACGTTGTTTCGTGTCCCTCAGATGTTACAGTGTGTCACACCTATGGGGCATGTTGTCACATTTCACTTCCATTATTTAGAGTAAATAAAGAAAAGAGTATACACTGTAATTCTGGATCATAAACATGTGTTTGTAC